>NW_026550436.1:0-231 GCF_027596085.1 Anoplopoma fimbria | reverse complement strand
GCCGGTACCTCTCCTTCACACCGGGGTGAAGCAGCCGGTGGCTGAAGGAGCTGCACAGAGCTGCCAGGTGTCCTGCATGGGGTGGGAGGTATTGTTCATCAGGGATGACAGCTTGGCCATTGTTAAATGTTATATTATCTTCATTTAATGTTTTATTCTCTTTATTTAATGTTTCATTCTCTTCATTTAATGTTTTATTATCTTTATTTAATGTTTAGCGTTTGTCACAGT
>NW_026550435.1:0-559 GCF_027596085.1 Anoplopoma fimbria | reverse complement strand
GTTTTCATGAAATCACAAGGAAATTGGTTGATATTAGAACCGAGGCCCTTACTTGAAGAAACTCATGTAAACTATGGTTTCCTGTCAGAAAAGACACTTTTGGGGTATTTTAAGGCTGAAAAGCTGTAAATGCATCTAAAAGTGATGAAAGTATCATGTTTTCATGAAATCACAAGGAAACTTGTTATTATGAGTCCAGGGGCCCTTACTTGAAGAAACGCTCCTTACATACTTTGATGAAAGCAGCATGTTTTCATGAAATCACAAGGAAATTGGTTGATATTAGACCCGAGGCCGCCGCCCGAAGAAAAAGCTGTAAATGCGTCTAAAAGTGATGAAAGCAGCATGTTTTTCCTTGAAATCTGGAAACTTGTTATTATGAGTCGGGGCCCTTACTTGAAGAAACGTCTTTTTACATACTTTGATGAAAGTATCATATTCTTTCATGAAATCACAAGAAATTGGTTTATATTAGACCCGAGGCCCTTACTTGAAGAAACTCATGTAAAGTATGGTTTCCTGTCAGAAAAGACACTTTTGGGGTATTTTAAGGATGAAA
>NW_026550434.1:0-562 GCF_027596085.1 Anoplopoma fimbria | reverse complement strand
AACTCATGTAAAGTATGGTTTCCTGTCAGAAAATACACTTTTTGGGTATTTTAAGGCAGAAAAGCTGTAAATGCATCTAAAAGTGATGAAAGTATCATGTTTTCATGAAATCACAAAGAATTTGTTATTGTGAGTCCAGGGCCCTTAATGGAAGAAACGTCTTTTACATACTTTGATGAAAGTATCATGTTTTCATGAAATCACAAGGAAACTTGTTATTATGAGTCCAGAGGCCCTTACTGGAAGAAACGTCTTTTTACATACTTTGATGAAAGTATCATGTTTTCATGAAATCACAAGGAAACTTGTTATTATGAGTCCAGAGGCCCTTACTTGAAGAAACGTCTTTTTACATACTTTGATGAAAGCAGCATGTTTTCATGAAATCACAAGGAAATTGGTTGATATTAGAACCGAGGCCCTTACTTGAAGAAACTCATGTAAACTATGGTTTCCTGTCAGAAAAGACACTTTTGGGGTATTTTAAGCTGAAACGTTTTTGGCAGCAGAAAAGCTGTAAATGCATCTAAAAGTGATGAAAGTATCATGTTTTCATGAAATC
>NW_026550433.1:0-293 GCF_027596085.1 Anoplopoma fimbria | reverse complement strand
TGACTCTGGAGGGATACTGAACTACTTGATTCTGCTAGGATAGACTAAGTATATTGTTCTCTGCTTTCAAAATTGATCTTAAACTGTACCAAGCCTGCTTAAAAAAGGGTTAGTGACTGATGCTGATTCTGTTGATTCTACTGTTCTGATATTCTCTAATCAGGAAGTGTTTGATGCTCTGTTGTGTTTGATGCTCCTGTGCCTTCTTGATTCTGCTAGATAGACTAAGTATATTGTTTTCTGCTTTCTTAAAATTGATCTTAAACTGTACCAAGCCTGCTTAAAAGGGTTAG
>NW_026550432.1:0-476 GCF_027596085.1 Anoplopoma fimbria | reverse complement strand
AAACCTTTCTCCAGTGTATTTTGACTCTGGAGGGATACTGAACTACTTGATTCTGCTAGGACTTGAAATTGATCTTAAACTGTACCAAGCCTGCTTAAAAAAGGGTTAGTGACTGATGCTGATTCTGTTGTTTCTACTGTTCTGATATTCTCTAATCAGGAAGTGTTTGATGCTCTGTTGTGTTTGATGCTCCTGTGCCTTTAATCAGGAACTGCTCTGAGAGGTGTGCTTTAGCTTCAATAGGTCAATTGTCCTCTTAACTGCTAGGGGGAGTGGCTTACACATCTCAAGGATATATATACTCAGACCACACAAACCTTTCTCCAGTGTATTTTGACTCTGGAGGGATACTGAACTACTTGATTCTGCTAGGATAGACTAAGTATATTGTTTTCTTGAAATTGATCTTAAACTGTACCAAGCCTGCTTAAAAAGGGTTAGTGACTGATGCTGATTCTGTTGTTTCTACTGTTCTG
>NW_026550431.1:0-686 GCF_027596085.1 Anoplopoma fimbria | reverse complement strand
GAACTGCTCTGAGAGGTGTGCTTTAGCTTCAATAGGTCAATTGTCCTCTTAACTGCTAGGGGGAGTGGCTTACACATCTCAAGGATATATATACTCAGACCACACAAACCTTTCTCCAGTGTATTTTGACTCTGGAGGGATACTGAACTACTTGATTCTGCTAGGATAGACTAAGTATATTGTTTTCTTGAAATTGATCTTAAACTGTACCAAGCCTGCTTAAAAAAGGGTTAGTGACTGATGCTGATTCTGTTGTTTCTACTGTTCTGATATTCTCTAATCAGGAAGTGTTTGATGCTCTGTTGTGTTTGATGCTCCTGTGCCTTTAATCAGGAACTGCTCTGAGAGGTGTGCTTTAGCTTCAATAGGTCAATTGTCCTCTTAACTGCTAGGGGGAGTGGCTTACACATCTCAAGGATATATATACTCAGACCACACAAACCTTTCTCCAGTGTATTTTGACTCTGGAGGGATACTGAACTACTTGATTCTGCTAGGATAGACTAAGTATATTGTTTTCTTAAAATTGATCTTAAACTGTACCAAGCCTGCTTAAAAAAGGGTTAGTGACTGATGCTGATTCTGTTGTTTCTACTGTTCTGATATTCTCTAATCAGGAAGTGTTTGATGCTCTGTTGTGTTTGATGCTCCTGTGCCTTTAATCAGGAACTGCTCTGAGAGGTGTG
>NW_026550430.1:0-640 GCF_027596085.1 Anoplopoma fimbria | reverse complement strand
CTGATTCTCTTGATTCTACTGTTCTGACATTCTCTAATCAGGAAGTGTTTGATGCTCTGTTGTGTTTGATGCTCCTGTGCCTTTAATCAGGAACTGCTTTGAGAGGTGTGCTTTAGCTTCAATAGGTCAATTGTCCTCTTAACTGCTAGGGGGAGTGGCTTACACATCTCAAGGATATATATACTCAGACCACACAAACCTTGCTCCAGTGTATTTTGACTCTGGAGGGATACTGAACTACTTGATTCTGCTAGGATAGACTAAGTATATTGTTCTCTGCTTTCTTAAAATTGATCTTAAACTGTACCAAGCCTGCTTAAAAAAGGGTTAGTGACTGATGCTGATTCTCTTGATTCTACTGTTCTGACATTCTCTAATCAGGAAGTGTTTGATGCTCTGTTGTGTTTGATGCTCCTGTGCCTTTAATCAGGAACTGCTTTGAGAGGTGTGCTTTAGCTTCAATAGGTCAATTGTCCTCTTAACTGCTAGGGGGAGTGGCTTACACATCTCAAGGATATATATACTCAGACCACACAAACCTTACTCCAGTGTATTTTGACTCTGGAGGGATACTGAACTACTTGATTCTGCTAGGATAGACTAAGTATATTGTTCTCTGCTTTCTTAAAATTGATCTTAA
>NW_026550429.1:0-673 GCF_027596085.1 Anoplopoma fimbria | reverse complement strand
TATTTCCTTCCCACCCTGTCGGTGTCCACTGAAAAAGCAGCAGCGCCCTCTGCTTTTTGTAAAGAGGAGTGAAAAAAGCTTACAGCACCTGGTATTCCCAGGCGGTCTCCCATCCAAGTACTGACCAGGCCCGACCCTGCTTAGCTTCCGAGATCAGACGAGATCGGGCGTGTTCAGGGTGGTATGGCCGTAAGCAAATATTGTGCCTACCAAAGGGCCTTTTAAAGATACTATATCACCACGCTTTGCTCTTTCGTCTATACAGGGAGCGCCTGCAGATTTCCAGACACACTCACAGCTTTTAAATGTCAAATCAGAATGTACAAAGTGGCTATAAGGATCACAAATGTAGTGCAGTAAAAATATTAATATTTACTGTTGAAATGTAGAATACGTTAGCATAAAATTGAAAAGAAAATGATCGATGAGCTTAGGAATGATGAAAGCCATCATTTAACTGGATTTGTGTCATTTCTATACCGGCAAGTCATGATCTAGCTATTTCCTTCCCACCCTGTCGGTGTCCACTGAAAAAGCAGCAGCGCCCTCTGCTTTTTGTAAAGAGAAGTGAAAAAAGCTTACAGCACCTGGTATTCCCAGGCGGTCTCCCATCCAAGTACTGACCAGGCCCGACCCTGCTTAGCTTCCGAGATCAGGCGAGATCGGGCGTGTT
>NW_026550428.1:0-634 GCF_027596085.1 Anoplopoma fimbria | reverse complement strand
GTGCTTCTCAAGCTTCTTGACAAACTTTTTCTTTTTCTCTCAGCTGTTTTTCTTACGTCCGCCTTCTGCTGTGATGCGTTCAGGGTGGTATGGCCGTAAGCAAATATTGTGCCTACCAAAGGGCCTTTTAAAGATACTATATCACCACGCTTTGCTCTTTCGTCTATACAGGGAGCGCCTGCAGATTTGCCAGACACACTCACAGCTTTTAAATGTCAAATCAGAATGTACAAAGTGGCTATAAGGATCACAAATGTAGTGCAGTAAAAATATTAATATTTACTGTTGAAATGTAGAATACGTTAGCATAAAATTGAAAAGAAAATGATCGATGAGCTTAGGAATGATGAAAGCCATCATTTAACTGGATTTGTGTCATTTCTATACCGGCAAGTCATGATCTAGCTATTTCCTTCCCACCCTGTCGGTGTCCACTGAAAAAGCAGCAGCGCCCTCTGCTTTTTGTAAAGAGGAGTGAAAAAAGCTTACAGCACCTGGTATTCCCAGGCGGTCTCCCATCCAAGTACTGACCAGGCCCGACCCTGCTTAGCTTCCGAGATCAGACGAGATCGGGCGTGTTCAGGGTGGTATGGCCGTAAGCAAATATTGTGCCTACCAAAGGGCCTTTTAAAGA
>NW_026550427.1:0-540 GCF_027596085.1 Anoplopoma fimbria | reverse complement strand
GAACCTGAGTACAAATCGCAGTGAAACCTCTTTTTTATGGTGGTTACAGACAGAATTCAAGTTGTAAAACCATCATTAAAGTCGAAACCATTGAACTCCTGTCAATACTCACTCAGGAGAAGATCAAGAGACTCCTCAGTTGTTTCCGGTCTCACTTGTACCTGAAGCAAGATGCAACCGCCAACGCACTGTTGTCGGTATAAGGCCTGTTTCCTGTCATGCTCCTTTCAGTGAGAGTTTGCATTGTTTGACCTTTGCTCTTGCTTAAAATCAGGTTCCACTGAGATTTGAACTCAGATCACTGGATTCAGAGTCCAGAGTGCTAACCATTACACCATGGAACCACTACCAATACCAGTGACAAAGAAGCTAACAATGACAAAGCAACCGCTAAAGGGTAACTCAAGAATTTTACTAACGTCAGCAGAGGATTTGGGAGGATTACAGAGGATTTGGGATAAGGCAAGTAAAGAAATTCTTTTGAAAGACTTCCTACAAACAATTACTGTAGCGACAAACGTGTATGCCAATTGTATACAG
>NW_026550426.1:0-558 GCF_027596085.1 Anoplopoma fimbria | reverse complement strand
AGGCACAGGAGCATCAAACACAACAGAGCATCAAACACTTCCTGATTAGAGAATGTCAGAACAGTAGAATCAAGAGAATCAGCATCAGTCACTAACCCTTTTTTAAGCAGGCTTGGTACAGTTTAAGATCAATTTTAAGAAAGCAGAGAACAATATACTTAGTCTATCCTAGCAGAATCAAGTAGTTCAGTATCCCTCCAGAGTCAAAATACACTGGAGTAAGGTTTGTGGTCTGAGTATATATCCTTGAGATGTATAAGCCACTCCCCTAGCAGTTAAGGGACAATTGACCTATTGAAGCTAAAACACACCTCTCAAAGCAGTTCCTGATTAAAGGCACAGGAGCATCAAACACAACAGAGCATCAAACACTTCCTGATTAGAGAATGTCAGAACAGTAGAATCAAGACAATCAGCATCAGTCACTAACCCTTTTTAAGCAGGCTTGGTACAGTTTAAAGATCAATTTTAAGAAAGCAGAGAACAATATACCAGTCTATCCTAGCAGAATCAAGTAGTTCAGTATCCCTCCAGAGTCAAATACAACCATACTTTACA
>NW_026550425.1:0-550 GCF_027596085.1 Anoplopoma fimbria | reverse complement strand
AAACAAGGGAGCACAGGAGACACAAGGGCAAGGGAAAACACATGAAACACAAGGAATAAGCAGAGACATGGCCATGGTCATGACAGTGATAAATAGCAGCTTTTGGCAGTAATGTCGCGTAAACTGGAGGTAAACTGTGTATTAATGAACATTATCGAGTTTCGAGACTATATCCTGCAGAAATGTGTTTTAGGAGGCTTAAAGTGATAAATAGCAGCTTTTGGCAGTAATGTCGCGTAAACTGGAGGTAAACTGTGTATTAATGAACATTATCGAGTTTCGAGACTATATCCTTCGTTTTGGGCTTAAAGTGACAAATAGCAGCTTTTGGCAGTAATGTCGCGTAAACTGTGTATTAATGAACATTATCGAGTTTCGAGACTATATCCTGCAGAAATGTGTTTTAGGAGGCTTAAAGTGATACATAGCAGCTTTTGGCGGTAATGTCGCGTAAACTGGAGGTAACTGTGTATTATTGAACATTACCCAAATTTCAGTAAATGTCCAGCAGAAATGTGTTATAGTGGTAAACATTTTTTGACGGTAATAT
>NW_026550424.1:0-616 GCF_027596085.1 Anoplopoma fimbria | reverse complement strand
AAGTTTCGAGACAGTTATGACAGTTATGTAAAGGTTAACTACAGGTAAACTGTGTATTAATGAACATTATCGAGTTTCGAGACTATATCCTTCGCTTTGGGCTTTAAGTGACAAATAGCAGCTTTTGGCAGTAATGTCGCGTAAACTGTGTATTAATGAACATTATCGAGTTTCGAGACTATATCCTGCAGAAATGTGTTTTAGGAGCCTTAAAGTGATAAATACCAGCTTTTGGCAGTAATGTCGCGTAAACTGGAGGTAAACTGTGTATTAATAAACATTATCGAGTTTCGAGACTATATCCTGCAGAAATGTGTTTTAGGAGGCTTAAAGTGATAAATAGCAGCTTTTGGCAGTAATGTCGCGTAAACTGGAGGTAAACTGTGTATTAATGAACATTATCGAGTTTTCGAGACAGTTATGACAGTTATGTAGCGTTAACTACAGGTAAACTGTGTATTAATGAACATTATCGAGTTTCGAGACTATATCCTTCGTTTTGGGCTTTAAGTGACAAATAGCAGCTTTGGCAGTAATGTACGTAAACTGTGTATTAATAGACATTACGAGTTTCGAGACTATATCCTGCAGAAATGTGTTTTAGGAGCCTTAAAGT
>NW_026550423.1:0-612 GCF_027596085.1 Anoplopoma fimbria | reverse complement strand
CCATATTCCATATTCCATTATTCCGTATTCCATATTCCATATACATATACCATATGCCATATACAAATACCATGTACTTATATCCCATATACCATATGCAAATACCATATACACAAATGCCATATACCATATTCCAAATACCATATTCCATATACCAAACACCATTTACCATATACCAATTACCATATTCCATATTCCATATACCATCTACCATATACCATATACAAAATACCATATACCATATACCAAATACCAAATACCATATTCCATATACAAAATACCATATACCATATACCAAATACCATATACCATATTCCAAATACCATATACCAAATGCCATATACCAAATGTCATATACCAAATACCATATACAAAATACCATATACCATATACCATATACCATATACCATATACCATAATACCATATACCATATACCATATACCAAATACCATATACCATATACAAAATATACCATATACCAAATACCAAATACCATATACCATATACCAAATACCATATACCATATACCATATACCAAATGCCATATACCAAATACCAATTACCATATACCATATACCAAATACCATATACCATATTCCCAAATACCATAT
>NW_026550422.1:0-954 GCF_027596085.1 Anoplopoma fimbria | reverse complement strand
TTGTTTAATGTTTTAATATCTTTATTTAATGTTTTATTCTATTTATTTAATGTTTCATTCTCTTTATTTAATGTTTTAATATCTCCTCCTGTATACCAGTGTGCCGGATTACCGGTGTTTTTCACGGTACCGGTACCGGTGGACCGGCGCTCAACCTCCAGCGGTCTTTTAGCACACTAAAACGGCGTAAAATGACCTCCAGCAGCCCAGGGAGGAAAAAAATAGCAGGCGCTTTCCGGAGGATTTTAGTGCTGAAATCCGGCTGAATCTGTCTTTTAAGGCAGTGAAACGGCGTAAAATGACCGGCATCACAGCGTCAAAACACCCGCAGCAGAGTGCTCCAAGTCAGGGTAAACTCTGGGAGTGACAGCGGGTCTTTTAGCACACTAAAACGAGCGTAAAATGAACCGACACAACCATGCTGCTCCATCCGCCTAAAAAATGACCCCGCGACCGCCAGCTGAAAACGTCCGTAAAAGAGAGCATGAAGTGGCTAAACAGTGGTGCCATCAGCCTGTCTCTCCATGCTGCTGAATCCGCGTGAAAATGACCCGCGACCGCGGGCTGAAAACGGAAGGATAGCATAGCTAGAGGAGGTTGAGCCGTCCGGGAGCTAGAGGAGCCGTCCGGTAGAATCCCGGTGACCGGGAAATAGGTTCCGGCGATCACCGCGGATTGCATGCCAGGTAGTTTTTATTTTATTTTTTTTTTTAAATTCAATAACTTTCTTGAGACATTTGTTCATACATATAAACGAAAGATCATTATCTTTATTTAATGTTTTATTATCTTTATTTAATGTTTTAGCGTTTGTCACAGTCGCGGTGCAGTGACGTCCGCGTCATGATGTTTTCCGCAGGATGTTTATCTGGGCCGGCTCATCCTCCTGTATACCCGGTGTGCGGATTACGGTGTTTTTTCACGGTACGGTACCGGTGGACCGGTCTGGGAGCT
>NW_026550421.1:0-1396 GCF_027596085.1 Anoplopoma fimbria | reverse complement strand
TATATACTCAGACCACACAAACTATGGTTTTCTGCTTTCTTAAAATTGATCTTAAACTGTACCAAGCCTGCTTAAAAAGGGTTAGTGACTGATGCTGATTCTGTTGATTCTACTGTTCTGATATTCTCTAATCAGGAAGTGTTTGATGCTCTGTTGTGTTTGATGCTCCTGTGCCTTTAATCAGGAACTGCTCTGAGAGGTGTGCTTTAGCTTCAATAGGTCAATTGTCCTCTTAACTGCTAGGGGGAGTGGCTTACACATCTCAAGGATATATATACTCAGACCACACAAACCTTTCTCCAGTGTATTTTGACTCTGGAGGGATACTGAACTACTTGATTCTGCTAGGATAGACTAAGTATATGGTTTTCTGCTTTCTTAAAATTGATCTTAAACTGTACCAAGCCTGCTTAAAAAAGGGTTAGTGACTGATGCTGATTCTGTTGATTCTACTGTTCTGATATTCTCTAATCAGGAAGTGTTTGATGCTCTGTTGTGTTTGATGCTCCTGTGCCTTTAATCAGGAACTGCTCTGAGAGGTGTGCTTTAGCTTCAATAGGTCAATTGTCCTCTTAACTGCTAGGGGGAGTGGCTTACACATCTCAAGGATATATATACTCAGACCACACAAACCTTTCTCCAGTGTATTTTGACTCTGGAGGGATACTGAACTACTTGATTCTGCTAGGATAGACTAAGTATATGGTTTTCTGCTTTCTTAAAATTGATCTTAAACTGTACCAAGCCTGCTTAAAAAAGGGTTAGTGACTGATGCTGATTCTGTTGATTCTACTGTTCTGATATTCTCTAATCAGGAAGTGTTTGATGCTCTGTTGTGTTTGATGCTCCTGTGCCTTTAATCAGGAACTGCTCTGAGAGGTGTGCTTTAGCTTCAACAGGTCAATTGTCCTCTTAACTGCTAGGGGGAGTGGCTTACACATCTCAAGGATATATATACTCAGACCACACAAACCTTTCTCCAGTGTATTTTGACTCTGGAGGGATACTGAACTACTTGATTCTGCTAGGATAGACTAAGTATATGGTTTTCTGCTTTCTTAAAATTGATCTTAAACTGTACCAAGCCTGCTTAAAAAAGGGTTAGTGACTGATGCTGATTCTGTTGATTCTACTGTTCTGATATTCTCTAATCAGGAAGTGTTTGATGCTCTGTTGTGTTTGATGCTCCTGTGCCTTTAATCAGGAACTGCTCTGAGAGGTGTGCTTTAGCTTCAATAGGTCAATTGTCCTCTTAACTGCTAGGGGGAGTGGCTTACACATCTCAAGGATATATATACTCAGACCACACAAACCTTTCTCCAGTGTATTTTGACTCTGGAGGGATACTGAACTACTTGATTCTGCTAGGATAGACTAAGTATATGGTTTTCTGCTT
>NW_026550420.1:0-567 GCF_027596085.1 Anoplopoma fimbria | reverse complement strand
GTTAGCGGTTGCTTTGTCATTGTAGCTTCTTTGTCCCACTGGTGATAGTGGTAGTGGTTCCATGAGTGCTAGTCGTTAGCTGCCTCTGGACTACTGAATCAGTGGTCGAGTTCAAATCTCAGTGGAACCTGAATTTTGCAGCAAGAGCAAAGGTCGAATCAATGCCAACTCTCACTGAAAGGAGCATGACAGGAAACAGGCCTTATACCGACAACAGTGCGTTGGCGGTTGCATCTTATGCTTCAGGTACAAGTGAGACGGAAACAACTGAGGAGTCTCTTGATCTTCTCCTGAGTGAGTATTGACAGGGAGTTCAATGGTTTCTGACTTTAATGATGGTTTTACAACTTGAATTCTGTCTTGTAACCACCATAAAAAAGAGGTTTCACTGCGATTTGTACTCAAGGTTCCTGCGGTTAGAGTCAGAGTGTTCTTCATCAAGGAGGCCAGTTTACTCGCATCAGAAGTGCTTGTTGGAAGGTCGACCAGCTTTGGAAACCCCATCAACCCACAGCTTTCCAACATCGGATTGGTGTTGTGTGTACAACCATTTCTCTTTAAAATAAA
>NW_026550419.1:0-632 GCF_027596085.1 Anoplopoma fimbria | reverse complement strand
ATACCATATACCATATACCAAATACCATATACCAAATACCAAATACCATATACCAAATGCCATATACCAAATACCATATTCCATATTCCATATTCCAAATACCATATTCCATATAAAAATACCATATACCATATACCATATACCATATACCATATACCATATAAAAAATACCATATGCATACCAAATACCATATACCATATCCCAAATACCATGTACCATATACCATTTACAAAATACCATATACCATATACCAAATACCAAATACCATATTCCATATACCAATTACACCATATACCATATACCAAATACCATGTACCATATACCAAATAATTATATAATTAAATACCATATACCATATACCATATACCATATACTATATACCAAATACCATATACCATATACCAAACAATATATACCATATACCAAATACCATATACAAAATACAAATACCATATACCATATACCAGATACCATATACCATATACCATATTCAAAATACCATATACCATATACCATATTCCATATACCATATACCATATTCCAAATACCATATACCATATACCAAATACCATATACCATATACCATATACCAAATACCATATACCATATACCATATACCAAATACCAATAC
>NW_026550418.1:0-945 GCF_027596085.1 Anoplopoma fimbria | reverse complement strand
TGTATGGTGTATGGTATTTGCAATATGGTATATGGTATATGGTATTTGGTATTTGGTATATGGTATATGGTATTTGGAATATGGTATATGGTATTTGGTATTTGGTATATGGTATATGGTATTTTTACCGGTCCGCAGAGAAAGATTATTTATTTATTTTAATTAAAAAAAAAAAAAAAATACATTATTTCCGTTTTGTTTATCCAGTGGTGGGTAGAGTACTGAAAGTCTATACTCAAGTACAATTACTTCTTCTCCCACTGATTTAGCAATAGGCCTAATAGTGAGTTGTATTTTTCATGCACTTTATATTTGTTTTTGTGTTCTGTCTTATTTTGAAGGCACGTTTAACCGTTACCATAGCGACCAGAGAGTTTGGGGCGGAGCCGCAGTTTACTCATGTTATGTTGTTTGCACGTTGTTACGAGTGCGCTGCTAATAAAGTTGCATGAAAGTACACAGTCGATTCACGTTTATTATTATATTTAGAAAATACCAGTTTTTATTTTATTTTGTGTATTTATCCGCGGTCCGTGAAAAATGTTGTCTAACATTAAACCGGTCCGTGGCCCAAAAAAGGTTAGGGACCGCTTCCATATACCATATACCATATACCATATAAAAAATACCATATACCATATACCATATACCAAATACCATATACCATATACAAAATACCATATACCATATACCAAATACCAAATACCATATACCATATACCAAATACCATATACCATATACCAAAAGCCATATACCAAATACCAATTACCATATACCATATACCATATACCATATACCAAATACCATATACCATATACCATATAAAAATACCATATACCATATACCATATAAAAAATACCATATGCAAATACCATATACATATTCCAAATACCATATACCATATACCAAATGCCATATACCAAATACCATATAAAAAATACCATA
>NW_026550417.1:0-540 GCF_027596085.1 Anoplopoma fimbria | reverse complement strand
CATATTCCATATACAAAATACCATATACCATATACCAAATACCATATACCATATTCCAAATACCATATACCAAATGCCATATACCAAATGTCATATACCAAATACCATATCAAAATACCATATACCATATGGTATATGGTATTTTGTATATGGTATTTGGTTATATGTGATATATGGTATATGGTATATGGTATTTGGTATATGGTATTATGGTATGTGGTTTTTTGCATATGGTATTTGGTATATGGTATATGGTGTATGGTGTATGGTATTTGGTATATGGTATATGGTATATGGTATATGGTATATGGTATATGGTATATGGTATTTGGTATATGGTATATGGTATTTGGAATATGGTATATGGTATTTGGTATATGGTATATGGTATTTGGTATTTGTTATTTGGTATATGGTATATGGTATATGGTATATGGTATATGGTATTTGGGATATGGTATATGGTATTTGGTATATGGTATATGGTATATGGTATATGGTATATGGTATTTGGTATATGGTATTTGGTATATGGTATTT
>NW_026550416.1:0-871 GCF_027596085.1 Anoplopoma fimbria | reverse complement strand
TATTTGATATATGGTATATGGTATTTTGTAAATGGTATATGGTATATGTTATTTGATATATAGTATATGGTATTTGGTATGCGGTATATGGTATATGGTATATGGTATTTTGTATATGGAATATGGTATTTGGTATATGGTGTTTGGTATATGGTATATGGTATTTGGAATATGGAATATGGTATATGGTATTTGGTATATGGTATATGGTATATGGTATTTTGTATATGGTATATGGTATTTTGTAAATGGTATTTGGTATTTGGTATATGGTATATGGTATTTTGTATGGTATAGGTATATGGTATTTGGTATATATTATTTGGTGTTTGGTATATGGTATATAGTATTTGGAATATGGTATATGGCATTTGCTATATGGTATTTGGTATATGGTATATATTTGGTATATAGTATATGGTATATGGTATATGGTATTTGGTATATGGTATATGGTATTTGGTATACGGTATATGGTATTTGGTATATGGAATATGGTATTTGGTATATGGTATATGGTATTTTGTATATGGTATTTGGTATATGGTATTTGGTATTTGGTATTTGGCATATGGTATTTGGTATTTGGTATTTGGTATATGGTATATGGTATATGGTATTTGGTATATGGTATATGGTATTTGGAATATGGTATATGGTATATGGAATATGGTATATGGTATATGGTATTTTGAATATGGTATATGGTATATGGAATATGGTATATGGTATATGGTATTTTGGTATATGGTATATGGTATTTGGTATATGGAATATGGTATTTGGTATATGGTATATGGTATATGGTATATGGTATTTTGTATATGGTATTTGGTATATGGTATTTGGTATTTGGCATATGGTATTTGGT
>NW_026550415.1:0-2168 GCF_027596085.1 Anoplopoma fimbria | reverse complement strand
GTATATGGTATTTGGTATATGGTATATGGTATTTGGAATATGGTATATGGTATATGGTATTTGGTATATGGTATTTGGTATATGGTATATGGTATATGGTATATGGTATTTGGTATATGGTTTATGGTATATGGTATTTGGTATATGGTATATGGTATATGGTATAAGGTATTTGGTATATGGTATATGGTATATGGTATATGGTATTTGGTATATGGTATATGGTATTTGGTATATGGCATTTGGTATATGGTATTTGGTATATGGTATATGGTATATGGTATTTGGTATATGGTATATGGTATTTGGTATATGGTATATGGTATATGGTATATGGTATTTGGTATATGGTATATGGTATATGGTATATGGTATTTGGTATATGGGATATGGTATTTGGTATATGGTATATGGTATTTGGTATATGGTATATGGTATATGGTATTTGGTATATGGTATATGGTATATGGTATTTGGTATATGGTATATGGTATTTGGTATTTGGTATATGGAATATGGTATATGGTATATGGTATATGGTATTTGGTAAATGGTTTATGGTATATGGTATTTTGTATATGGTATATGGTATATGGTATTTGGTATATGGTATATGGTATATGGTATATGGTATTTGGTATATGGTATATGGTATATGGTATATGGTATTTGGTATATATGGTATATGGCATATGGTATTTGGTATATGGTATATGGTATTTGGTATATGGCATTTGGTATATGGTATATGGTATATGGTATATGGTATATGGTATATGGCATATGGTATATGGCATATGGTATATGGTATATGGTATATGGTATATGGTATATGGTATATGGTATATGGTATATGGTATATGGCATTTGGTATATGGCATATGGTATATGGTATATGGTATTTGGTATATGGTATATGGTATATGGTATTATAGTATATGGTATATGGTATATGGTATTTGGCATTTGGTATATGGTATATGGCATTTGGTATATGGTATTTGGTATATGGTATATGGTATTCGATATGGTATATGGTATATGGCATATATGGCATATTGGTATATGGCATATGGTATATGGTATATGGTATTTGGTATATGGTATATGGTATATGGTATATGGCATTTGGCATATGGTATATGGTATATGGCATTTGGTATATGGTATTTGGTATATGGCATATGGTATATGGTATATGGTATTTGGTATATGGTATATGGTATTTGGAATATGGAATATGGAATATGGTATTTGGTATATGGCATTTGGTATATGGTATATGGTATATGGTATTTGGTATATGGTATTTGGTATATGGTATTTGGTATTTGGTATATGGTATATGGTATATGGTATTTTTGGTATATGGTATTTGGCATATGGTATATGGTATTTGGTATATGGTATATGGTATATGGTATTATGGTATATGGTATATGGTATTTGGTATATGGTATATGGTATTTGGTATATGGCATATATGGTATATGGTATATGGTATTTGGTATATGGCATTTGGTATATGGCATTTGGTATATGGTATTTGGAATATGGTCTTTGGTATATAGTATATGGTATTTGGTATATGGTATATGGTATTTGGAATATGGTATATGGTATTTGGTATATGGCATTTGGTATATGGTATTTGGTATATGGTATTTGGTATATGGTATTTGGTATTTGGTATATGGTATATGGTATATGGTATTTGGTATATGGTATTTGGTATATGGTATTTGGTATATGGTATTTGGTATATGGTATATGGCATTTGGTATATGGTATTTGGTATATGGTATATGGCATATGGTATATGGTATTTGGTATATGGTATATGGTATATGGTATTTGGTATATGGTATATGGTATATGGTATTTGGTATATAGTATATGGTATATGGCATTTGGTATATGGTATTTGGTATATGGGATATGGTATTTGGTATATGGTATTTGGTATATGGTATATGGTATTTGGTATATAGTATATGGTATATGGTATATGGTATTTGGTATATGGTATATGGTATATGGTTTTTTGTATATGGTATTTGGAATATGGTATTTGGTATTTGGTATTTGGTATATGGTATATGGTGTATGGTATTTGGTATATGGTGTATGGTATATGGTGTATGGTATTTGGTATATGGTATATGGTA
>NW_026550414.1:0-1285 GCF_027596085.1 Anoplopoma fimbria | reverse complement strand
CGGTCACCGGGATTCTACCGGGACGCCTCCTCTAGCTCCCAGACGGCTCAACCTCCTCTAGCTATGCTAGCTATAGGAGAGTTGAGCCGGCTGATCCACCGGTACCGGTACCGTGAAAAACACCGGTAATCCGGCACACGGTATACAGGAGGATGAGCCGTCCAGATAAACATCCGTGAAAACATCATGACGTGACGTCACTGCACCGCGACTGTGACAAACGCGAAACATTAAATAAAGATAATAAAACATTAAATAAAGATAATGATCTTTCGTTTATATGTATGAACAAATGTCTCAAGAAAGTTATTGAATTTAAAAAAATAAAATAAAATAAAAACTACCTGGCATGCAATGCGCGGTGATCGCCGGAACCTATTTCCCGGTCACCGGGATTCTACGGGACGGCTCCTCTAGCTCCCGGACGGCTCAACCTCCTCTAGCTATGCTATCCTTCCGTTTTCAGCCCGCGGTCGCAGTCATTTTCACGCGGATTCAGCAGCATGGAGAGACAGGCTGATGGCACCACTGTTTAGCCACTTCATGCTCTCTTTTACGGACGTTTTCAGCCGGCGGTCGCGGTCATTTTTAGGCGGATGGAGCAGCATGGTTGTTTCGGTTCATTTTACGCCGTTTTAGTGTGCTAAAAGACCCGCTGTCACTCCCAGAGTTTACCCTGACTTGGAGCACTCTGCTGCGGGTGTTTTGACGCTGTGATGCCGGTCATTTTACGCCGTTTCACTGCCTTAAAAGACAGATTAAGCCGGATTTCAGCACTAAAATCCTCCGGAAAGCGCCTGCTATTTTTTCCTCCCTGGGCTGCTGGAGGTCATTTTACGCCGTTTTAGTGTGCTAAAAGACCGGCTGGAGGTTGAGCCGGCCGGTCCACGGTACCGGTACCGTGAAAAACACCGGTAATCCGGCACACCGGTATACAGGAGGATGAGCCGTCCAGATAAACATCCGTGAAAACATCATGACGTGACGTCACTGCACCGCGACTGTGACAAACGCGAAACATTAAATAAAGATAATAAAACATTAAATAAAGATATTAAAACATTAAATAAAGATATTAAAACATTAAATAAAGAGAATGAAACATTAAATAAATAGAATAAAACATTAAATAAAGATATTAAAACATTAAACAAAGAGAATAAAACATTAAATGAAGATAATAAAACATTAAATAAAGAGAATGAAACATTAAATAAAGAGAATATAACATTTAATAAAGATAATGAAACATTAAATAAATAGAATAAAACATTAAATAAAGATA
>NW_026550413.1:0-1216 GCF_027596085.1 Anoplopoma fimbria | reverse complement strand
TTTACGGACGTTTTCAGCCGGCGGTCGCGGTCATTTTCTCGCGGATGGAGCAGCATGGAGAGACAGGCTGATGGCACCACTGTTTCCCCACTCCATGCTCTCTTTTACGGACGTTTTCAGCCGGCGGTCGCGGTCATTTTCTCGCGGATGGAGCAGCATGGAGAGGCAGGCTGATGGCACCACTGTTTCCCCACTCCATGCTCTCTTTACGGACGTTTTCAGCCGGCGGTCGCGGTCATTTTCTCGCGGATGGAGCAGCATGGAGAGACAGGCTGATGGCACCACTGTTTCCCCACTTCATGCTCTCTTTTACGGACGTTTTCAGCCGGCGGTCGCGGTCATTTTCTCGCGGATGGAGCAGCATGGAGAGACAGGCTGATGGCACCACTGTTTCCCCACTCCATGCTCTCTCTTTTACGGACGTTTTCAGCCGGCGGTCGCGGTCATTTTCTCGCGGATGGAGCAGCATGGAGAGACAGGCTGATGGCACCACTGTTTCCCCACTTCATGCACTCTTTTACGGACGTTTTCAGCCGGCGGTCGCGGTCATTTTCTCGCGGATGGAGCAGCATGGAGAGACAGGCTGATGGCACCACTGTTTCCCCACTCCATGCTCTCTTTTACGGACGTTTTCAGCCGGCGGTCGCGGTCATTTTCTCGCGGATGGAGCAGCATGGAGAGACAGGCTGACTGGCACCACTGTTTCCACTCCATGCTCTCTCTTTACGGACGTTTTCAGCCGGCGGTCGCGGTCATTTTCTCGCGGATGGAGCAGCATGGAGAGGCAGGCTGATGGCACCACTGTTTCCCCACTCCATGCTCTCTCTTTACGGACGTTTTCAGCCGGCGGTCGCGGTCATTTTCTCGCGGATGGAGCAGCATGGAGAGGCAGGCTGATGGCACCACTGTTTCCCCACTCCATGCTCTCTCTTTACGGACGTTTTCAGCCGGCGGTCGCGGTCATTTTCTCGCGGATGGAGCAGCATGGAGAGACAGGCTGATGGCACCACTGTTTCCCCACTCCATGCTCTCTTTTACGGACGTTTTCAGCCGGCGGTCGCGGTCATTTTCTCGCGGATGGAGCAGCATGGTTGTTTTGGTTCATTTTACGCCGTTTTAGTGTGCTAAAGACCCGCTGTCACTCCCAGAGTTTACCCTGACTCGGAGCACTCTGCTGCGGGTGTTTTGACGCTGTGATGCCGGTCATTTTACGTTG
>NW_026550412.1:0-519 GCF_027596085.1 Anoplopoma fimbria | reverse complement strand
TGATTCTGTTGTTTCTACTGTTCTGATATTCTCTAATCAGGAAGTGTTTGATGCTCTGTTGTGTTTGATGCTCCTGTGCCTTTAATCAGGAACTGCTCTGAGAGGTGTGCTTTAGCTTCAATAGGTCAATTGTCCTCTTAACTGCTAGGGGGAGTGGCTTACACATCTCAAGGATATATATATATATAGACCAGACCACAAACCTTTCTCAGTGTATTTTGACTCTGGAGGGATACTGAACTACTTGATTCTGCTAGGATAGACTAAGTATATTGTTTTCTTAAAATTGATCTTAAACTGTACCAAGCCTGCTTAAAAAAGGGTTAGTGACTGATGCTGATTCTGTTGTTTCTACTGTTCTGATATTCTCTAATCAGGAAGTGTTTGATGCTCTGTTGTGTTTGATGCTCCTGTGCCTTTAATCAGGAACTGCTCTGAGAGGTGTGCTTTAGCTTCAATAGGTCAATTGTCCTCTTAACTGCTAGGGGAGTGGCTTACACATCTCAAGGATATATATAT
>NW_026550411.1:0-1093 GCF_027596085.1 Anoplopoma fimbria | reverse complement strand
CGTTCAGTTACGTATTGCTATTCTTCTGATTTGACATTTAAAAGCTGTGAGTGTGTCTGGAAATCTGCAGGCGCTCCCTGTATAGACGACAGAGCAAAGCGTGGTGATATAGTATCTTTAAAAGGACCTTTGGTAGGCACAATATTTGCTTACGGCCATACCACCCTGAACACGCCCGATCTCGTCTGATCTCGGAAGCTAAGCAGGGTCGGGCCTGGTCAGTACTTGGATGGGAGACCGCCTGGGAATACCAGGTGCTGTAAGCTTTTTCACTCCTCTTTACAAAAAGCAGAGGGCGCTGCTGCTTTTTCAGTGGACACCGACAGGGTGGGAAGGATATAGCTAGATCATGACTTGCCGGTATAGAAATGACACAAATCCAGTTAAATGATGGCTTTCATCATTCCTAAGCTCATCGATCATTTTCTTTTCAATTTTATGCTAACGTATTCTACATTTCAACAGTAAATATTAATATTTTTACTGCACTACATTTGTGATCCTTATAGCCACTTTGTACATTCTGATTTGACATTTAAAAGCTGTGAGTGTGTCTGGAAATCTGCAGGCGCTCCCTGTATAGACGACAGAGCAAAGCGTGGTGATATAGTATCTTTAAAAGGACCTTTGGTAGGCACAATATTTGCTTACGGCCATACCACCCTGAACACGCCCGATCTCGTCTGATCTCGGAAGCTAAGCAGGGTCGGGCCTGGTCAGTACTTGGATGGGAGACCGCCTGGGAATACCAGGTGCTGTAAGCTTTTTCACTCCTCTTTACAAAAAGCAGAGGGCGCTGCTGCTTTTTCAGTGGACACCGACAGGGTGGGAAGGATATAGCTAGATCATGACTTGCCGGTATAGAAATGACACAAATCCAGTTAAATGATGGCTTTCATCATTCCTAAGCTCATCGATCATTTTCTTTTCAATTTTATGCTAACGTATTCTACATTTCAACAGTAAATATTAATATTTTTACTGCACTACATTTGTGATCCTTATAGCCACTTTGTACATTCTGATTTGACATTTAAAAGCTGTGAGTGTGTCTGGAAATCTGCAGGCGCTCCCTGTATAGACGACAGAGCAA
>NW_026550410.1:0-358 GCF_027596085.1 Anoplopoma fimbria | reverse complement strand
AACCCACTTCTAATCTTATTTAATCTTCAAATATTACATTTGTGATGTTTTAAATGATATTACACTACATTACATTACATTGCATTACATTACATTACATTACATTACATTACATTTACAGTACATTGCAGTCATTTAGCAGACGCAAGGGTTGAGTGTGAGCTCCAGGGCGCTTGTGGCTGAGTTAGGTTGAGGGTCCCCAGGTTAGGGCTGGGGGTTGAGGTTAGGTTCAAAACTGGCTATCCAACACCACAAGTTGTGTTGGGCGTAGGCACAGGCACAGGCACAGGCCATCTTCTTTTTTACTGTTTGTTTTAAAACCAAGCCTTTTATATATATAAAAAAAATATATTATAAT
>NW_026550409.1:0-583 GCF_027596085.1 Anoplopoma fimbria | reverse complement strand
AAAATGACCTCCAGCAGCCCAGGGAGGAGTGCCAGAAAATAGAGCCAGCAGAGGAATATTCACGGAGCTGTCCGGAGGATTTTAGTGCTGAAATCCGGCTGAATCTGGCTTTTAAGGCAGTGAAACGGCGTAAAATGACCGGCATCACAGCGTCAAAACACCCGCAGCAGAGTGCTCCAAGTCAGGGTAAACTCTGGGAGTGACAGCGGGTCTTTTAGCACACTAAAACGGCGTAAAATGACCTCCAGCAGCCCAGGGAGGAAAAATAGCAGGCGCTTTCCGGAGGATTTTAGTGCTGAAATCCGGCTGAATCTGTCTTTTTTTAAGGCAGTGAAACGGCGTAAATGACCGGCATCACAGCGTCAAAACACCCGCAGCACAGTGCTCCAAGTCAGGGTAAACTCTGGGGTGACAGCGGGTCTTTTGCTTACACTAAAAACAGCGTAAAATGACCTGCATCATAGCGTCAAAAAACCCGCAGCACAGTGCTTCAAGTCAGGGTAAACTCTGGGAGTGACAGCGGGTCTTTTAGCACACTAAAACGGCGTAAAATGAACCAAAACAACCATGCTGCTCCATCCGC
>NW_026550408.1:0-817 GCF_027596085.1 Anoplopoma fimbria | reverse complement strand
AAAATGACCGCGACCACCGGCTGAAAACGTCCGTAAAAGAGTGCATGAAGTGGGGAAACAGTGGTGCCATCAGCCCGTCTCTCCATGCTGCTCCATCCGCGAGAAAATGACCGCGACCGCTGGCCGAAAACGTCCGTAAAGAGAGAGCATGGAGTGGGGAAACAGTGGTGCCATCAGCCTGCCTCTCCATGCTGCTCCATCCGCGAGAAAATGACCGCGACCGCCGGCTGAAAACGTCCGTAAAAGAGTGCATGAAGTGGGTAAAGTGGTGCCATCAGCCTGTCTCTCCATGCTGCTCCATCCGCGAGAAAATGACCGCGACCGCCGGCTGAAAACGTCCGTAAAGAGAGAGCATGGAGTGGGGAAACAGTGGTGCCATCAGCCTGCCTCTCCATGCTGCTCCATCCGCGAGAAAATGACCGCGACCGCCGGCTGAAAACGTCCGTAAAAGAGTGCATGAAGTGGGGAAACAGTGGTGCCATCAGCCTGTCTCTCCATGCTGCTCCATCCGCGAGAAAATGACCGCGACCGCCGGCTGAAAACGTCCGTAAAGAGAGAGCATGGAGTGGGGAAACAGTGGTGCCATCAGCCTGCCTCTCCATGCTGCTCCATCCGCGAGAAAATGACCGCGACCGCCGGCTGAAAACGTCCGTAAAAGAGAGCATGGAGTGGGGAAACAGTGGTGCAGTCAGCCTGTCTCTCCATGCTGCTCCATCCGCGAGAAAATGACCGCGACCGCCGGCTGAAAACGTCCGTAAAAGAGAGTGCATGAAGTGGGGAAACAGTGGTGCAGTCAGCCTGTCTCTCCATGCTGCTC
>NW_026550407.1:0-814 GCF_027596085.1 Anoplopoma fimbria | reverse complement strand
GTTTTCAGCCGGCGGTCGCGGTCATTTTCTCGCGGATGGAGCAGCATGGAGAGGCAGGCTGACTGCACCACTGTTTCCCCACTCCATGCTCTCTCTTTTACGGACGTTTTCAGCCGGCGGTCGCGGTCATTTTCTCGCGGATGGAGCAGCATGGAGAGACAGGCTGATGGCACCACTCTTTACCCACTTCATGCTCTCTCTTTTACGGACGTTTTCAGCCGGCTGTCGCGGTCATTTTCTCGCGGATGGAGCAGCATGGAGAGGCAGGCTGATGGCACCACTGTTTACACACTCCATGCTCTCTCTTTTACGGACGTTTTCATCCGGCGGTCGCGGTCATTTTCTCGCGGATGGAGCAGCATGGAGAGACAGGCTGATGGCACCACTGTTTCCCCACTTCATGCACTCTTTTACGGACGTTTTCAGCCGGCGGTCGCGGTCATTTTCTCGCGGATGGAGCAGCGTGGAGAGACAGGCTGATGGCACCACTGTTTCCCCACTACATGCTCTCTCTTTTACGGACGTTTTCAGCCGGCGGTCGCGGTCATTTTCACGCGGATGGAGCAGCATGGAGAGACAGGCTGATGGCACCACTGTTTCCCCACTTCATGCACTCTTTTACGGACGTTTTCAGCCGGCGGTCGCGGTCATTTTCTCGCGGATGGAGCAGCGTGGAGAGGCAGGCTGATGGCACCACTGTTTCCCCACTACATGCTCTCTCTTTTACGGACGTTTTCAGCCGGCGGTCGCGGTCATTTTCTCGCGGATGGAGCAGCATGGAGAGGCAGGCTGATGGCACCACTGTTTCCCCACT
>NW_026550406.1:0-615 GCF_027596085.1 Anoplopoma fimbria | reverse complement strand
CTCTTTTACAGACGTTTTCAGCCGGCGGTCGCGGTCATTTTCTCGCGGATGGAGCAGCATGGAGAGACAGGCTGATGGCACCACTGTTTCCCCACTACATGCTCTCTCTTTTACGGACGTTTTCAGCCGGCGGTCGCGGTCATTTTCACGCGGATGGAGCAGCATGGAGAGACAGGCTGATGGCACCACTGTTTCCCCACTTCATGCACTCTTTTACGGACGTTTTCAGCCGGCGGTCGCGGTCATTTTCTC
Source organism: Anoplopoma fimbria (assembly GCF_027596085.1). NCBI lineage: Eukaryota > Metazoa > Chordata > Actinopteri > Perciformes > Anoplopomatidae > Anoplopoma > Anoplopoma fimbria. Next base: position 363 of record NW_026550406.1, on the reverse strand, counting down.
GCGGATGGAGCAGCGTGGAGAGGCAGGCTGATGGCACCACTGTTTCCCCACTTCATGCACTCTTTTACGGACGTTTTCAGCCGGCGGTCGCGGTCATTTTCTCGCGGATGGAGCAGCGTGGAGAGGCAGGCTGATGGCACCACTGTTTCCCCACTACATGCTCTCTCTTTTACGGACGTTTTCAGCCGGCGGTCGCGGTCATTTTCTCGCGGATGGAGCAGCATGGAGAGGCAGGCTGATGGCACCACTGTTTCCCCACTACATGCTCTCTCTTTTACAGACGTTTTCAGCCGGCGGTCGCGGTCATTTTCTCGCGGATGGAGCAGCATGGAGAGACAGGCTGATGGCACCACTGTTTCCCCA
>NW_026550405.1:0-760 GCF_027596085.1 Anoplopoma fimbria | reverse complement strand
TAATACACAGTTACCTCCAGTTTACGCGACATTACCGCCAAAACCTGCTATGTATCACTTTAAGCCTCCTAAAACACATTTCTGCAGGATATAGTCTCGAAACTCGATAATGTTCATTAATACACAGTTTACGCGACATTACTGCCAAAAGCTGCTATTTGTCACTTAAATCCCAAAACGAAGGATATAGTCTCGAAACGCGATAATGTTCATTAATACACAGTTTACCTGTAGTTAACGCTACATAACTGTCATGACTGTCTCGAAACTCGATAATGTTCATTAATACACAGTTTACCTCCAGTTTACGCGACATTACTGCCAAAAGCTGCTATGTATCACTTTAAGCCTCCTAAAACACATTTCTGCAGGATATAGTCTCGAAACTTTCGATAATGTTCATTAATACACAGTTTACCTCCAGTTTACGCGACATTAATGCCAAAAGCTGCTATTTGTCACTTTAAGCCCAAAACAAAGGATATAGTCTCGAAACTCGATAATGTTCATTAATACACAGTTTACCTGTAGTTAACGCTACATAACTGCCAAAAGCTGCTATTTATCACTTTAAGCCTCCTAAAACACATTTCTGCAGGATATAGTCTCGAAACTCGATAATGTTCATTAATACACAGTTTACCTCCAGTTTACGCGACATTACTGCCAAAAGCTGCTATGTATCACTTTAAGCCTCCTAAAACACATTTCTGCAGGATATAGTCTCGAAACTCAATAATGTTCATTAATACATAGTTTA
>NW_026550404.1:0-579 GCF_027596085.1 Anoplopoma fimbria | reverse complement strand
AGGATATAGTCTCGAAACTCGATAATGTTCATTAATACACAGTTTACCTCCAGTTTACGCGACATTACTGCCAAAAGCTGCTATTTATCACTTTAAGCCTCCTAAAACACATTTCTGCAGGATATAGTCTCGAAACTTCGATAATGTTCATTAATACACAGTTTACTGCGCGACATTACTGCCAAAAGCTGCTATTTGTCACTTAAATCCCAAAACGAAGGATATAGTCTCCAAAAAGCATAATGTTCATTAATGTTGATAGTTGACTGTAGTTAACGCTACATAACTGTCATAACTGTCTCGAAACTCGATAATGTTCATTAATACACAGTTTACATCCAGTTTACGCGATATTACTGCCAAAAGCTGCTATATCACTTTAAGCCTCCTAAAAACACATTTCTGCAGGATATAGTCTCAAACTGATAATGTTCATTAATACACAGTTTACCTCCAGTTTACGCCATTACTGCCAAAAGCTGCTATTTGTCACTTTAAGCCCAAAACAAAGGATATAGTCTCGAAACTCGATAATGTTCATTAATACACAGTTTACCTGTAGTTAACGCTACATAACTG
>NW_026550403.1:0-412 GCF_027596085.1 Anoplopoma fimbria | reverse complement strand
TAGATGCATTTACAGTTTTCTGCTGCAAAAAGACGTTTCAGCCTTAAAATACCCCAAAAGTTTATTTTCTGACATGAAATCGTACTTTACATGAGTTTCTTCGAGTATGGCCCTCTGGACTCATTATAACAAGTTTTCTTATGTAATTTCATGAAAACATTATACTTTCATCACTTTTAGATGCATTTACAGCTTTTCTGCTGCAAAAAAGACATTTCAGCCTTAAAATACCCCAAAAGTGTCTTTTCTGCGACGAATTCATACTTTACATGAGTTTCTTCAAGTAAGGGCCTTTGGACTCATAATAACAAGTTTTCTTATGTAATTTCATGAAAACATGATACTTTCATCACTTTTAGATGCATTCTTCAAGTATGGCCCTCTGGACTCATAATAAGTTTTCTTATGTAAT
>NW_026550402.1:0-677 GCF_027596085.1 Anoplopoma fimbria | reverse complement strand
TTGTGAGTCCAGAGGCCCTTACTTGAAGAAACTCATGTAAAGTATGGTCGTGGCAGAAAAGACACTTTTGGGGTATTTTCAGGCTGAAATGTCTTTTTGCAGCAGAAAAGCTGTAAATGCATCTAAAAGTGATGAAAGTATCATGTTTTCATGAAATTACATAAGAAAACTTGTTATTATGAGTCCAGAGGCCATACTCGAAGAAACTCATGTAAAGTACGATTTCATGTCAGAAAATAAACTTTTGGGGTATTTTAAGGCTGAAACGTCTTTTTGCAGCAGAAAAGCTGTAAATGCATCTAAAAGTGATGAAAGTATCATGTTTTCATGAAATTACATAAGAAAACTTGTTATTATGAGTCCAGAGGGCCATACTTGAAGAATGCATCTAAAAGTGATGAAAGTATCATGTTTTCATGTTACAGAAAACTTGTTATTATGAGTCCAGAGGGCCATACTCGAAGAAACTCATTAAAGTACGATTTCATGTCAGAAAATAAACTTTTGGGGTATTTTAAGGCTGAAACGTCTTTTTGCAGCAGAAAAGCTGTAAATGCATCTAAAAGTGATGAGAAAGTATCATGTTTTCATGAAATTACATAAGAAAACTTGTTATTATGAGTCCAGAGGGCCATACTCGAAGAAACTCATGTAAAGTACGATTTCATGTCAGAAAA
>NW_026550401.1:0-635 GCF_027596085.1 Anoplopoma fimbria | reverse complement strand
AAGTATAATGTTTTCATGAAATTACATAAGAAAACTTGTTATTATGAGTCCAGAGGGCCATACTCGAAGAAACTCATGTAAAGTACGATTTCATGTCAGAAAATAAACTTTTGGGGTATTTTCAGGCTGAAACGTCTTTTTGCAGCAGAAAAGCTGTAAATGCATCTAAAAGTGATGAAAGTATCATGTTTTCATGAAATTACAACGAAACTTGTTATTGTGAGTCCTTACTTGAAGAAACTCATGTAAATTATGAATTCCTATCAGAAAAGACACTTTTGGGGTATTTTCAGGCTGAAACGTCTTTTTGCAGCAGAAAAGCTGTAAATGCATCTAAAAGTGATGAAAGTATCATGTTTTCATGAAATTACATAAGAAAACTTGTTATTATGAGTCCAGAGGGCCATACTTGAAGAATGCATCTAAAAGTGATGAAAGTATCATCTTTTCATGAAATTACAACGAAACTTGTTATTGTGAGTCCAGAGGCCCTTACTTGAAGAAACTCATGTAAAGTATGAATTCGTCGCAGAAAAGACACTTTTGGGGTATTTTCAGGCTGAAACGTCTTTTTGCAGCAGAAAAGCTGTAAATGCATCTAAAAGTGATGAAAGTATAATGTTTTCATGAAATTA
>NW_026550400.1:0-574 GCF_027596085.1 Anoplopoma fimbria | reverse complement strand
AAATTACAACGAAACTTGTTATTGTGAGTCCTTACTTGAAGAAACTCATGTAAATTATGAATTCCTATCAGAAAAGACACTTTTTGGGGTATTTTCAGGCTGAAACGTCTTTTTGCAGCAGAAAAGCTGTAAATGCATCTAAAAAGATGAAAGTATAATGTTTTCATGAAATTACATAAGAAAACTTGTTATTATGAGTCCAGAGGGCCATACTCGAAGAAACTCATGTAAAGTACGATTTCATGTCAGAAAATAAACTTTTAGGGTATTTTCAAGGCTGAAACGTCTTTTTGCAGCAGAAAAGCTGTAAATGCATCTAAAAGTGATGAAAGTATCATGCTTTTCATGAAATTACAAAGAAAAACTTGTTATTATGAGTCCAGAGGGCCTTACTTGAAGCAGAAACTCATGTGAGGAAGAAACTCATTCCTATCAGAAAAAAAGACACTTTGGGGTATTTTCAGGCTGAAACATCTTTTTGCAGCAAAAAGCTGTAAATGCATCTAAAAGTGATAAGTATAATGTTTTCATGAAATTACATAAGAAAACTTGTTATTATGAGTCCAGAGGGCCA
>NW_026550399.1:0-527 GCF_027596085.1 Anoplopoma fimbria | reverse complement strand
ACTACAATTGTGAACCTTATAGCCACTTTGTACATTCTGATTTGACATTTAAAAGCTGTGAGTTTGTCTGGCAATCTGCAGGCGCTCCCTGTATAGACGAAAGAGCAAAGCGTGGTGATATAGTATCTTTAAAAGGACCTTTGGTAGGCACGATATTTGCTTACGGCCATACCACCCTGAACACGCCTGATCTCGTCTGATCTCGGAAGCTAAGCAGGGTCGGGCCTGGTCAGTACTTGGATGGGAGACCGCCTGGGAATACCAGGTGCTGTAAGCTTTTTTCACTCCTCTTTACAAAAAGCAGAGGGCGCTGCTGCTTTTTCAGTGGACACCGACAGGGTGGGAAGGATATAGCTAGATCATGACTTGCCGGTATAGAAATGACACAAATCCAGTTAAATGATGGCTTTCATCATTCCTAAGCTCATCGATCATTTTCTTTTCAATTTTATGCTAACGTATTCTACATTTCAACAGTAAATATTAATCTTTTTACTGCACTACAATTGTGAACCTTATAGCCACTT
>NW_026550397.1:0-1868 GCF_027596085.1 Anoplopoma fimbria | reverse complement strand
AGCCCCCTCACAAGTCGAGCCATCCACTGACATCTGCACGACATTTATGAAATGTTTTATTGACAAAATCAATCACATTAGGCAGTCTTTCACCCCCTCATCACCAGTCACTTCCCTGCATCACTTAGGCGTTAGGCCTTCAGCTCTTTTTGACCATTTCCTACCAGTGTCACTAGAGGAACTGAGGGACATTGTTAGGGTCATGAAGCCCTCAACTTCTCCTAACGATGCTGTCCCCTCCAAAATAATAAAGACGTCTTTGACTCCATCGGCCCAAGTATTCAGGTCATCCTCAACTCTTGCCTGACCAGGGGTTTTGTTCCTGCAAGTTTTAAGCAGGCGGTTGTCCAGCCACTGCTTAAAAAACATAACCTGGATGCAAAATGTCCAAGAAACTACCGTCCAATCTCTAAATTACCTTTTATTTCAAAAATCCTGGAAAAGGTGGTTTTATCACAACTATTGCCCTTTTTAAATATGCCGAGATTTTTAGAACCCTTTCCAATCAGGTTTTAGATCACGTCACAGCACTGAGACAGCCTTGTTGAAAGTAACAAATGACCTGCTCCTCACTCTAGACTCTGGAGAAAATGCCATTTTGATCTTACTAGACCTCAGTGCCGCCTTGACACTGTCGACCACAACACCCTCTTGTCGCGCCTAGAGCAGTGGGTTGGTATTAGTAGCACAGCTCTTCAATGGTTTTCCTCTATCTCACCAATAGATCTTTCACAGTGTCTATCGGACAGTTCTCCTCACCCTCTGCCCCTGTGTCCTGTGGGGTTCCCCAGGGGTCAATTTTAGGCCCTGTCCTCTTCTGCCTATACATGCTCCCTCTAGGGAATATAATCAGGAAGCATAACATTGCATTTCACTTTTATGCTGATGACTCGCAATTATATCTCCTCTCAAATCTGCAGACTCGCTCCCAGACCCTCCTTGACTGCCTTGAGGAGGTAAAGTTTGGCTGGGTAGTAACTTCCTCCAAATTAATAATGACAAAACGGAAGTCATTATTTTTGGACCTTCCAAATCCAAAACCCCTCGCACGGCCGACTTAGGTATTCTCTCCCCCCTACGTCAAATCCCACTCCAGAAACCTGGGTGTCATCTTTGATTCTAACTTCTGCTTTGACAAGCAAATTGCTGCTGTGGTCAAGAGCAGTTTTTACCAGCTCAGAGTCATTGCCAAGGTAAACCCCATTTATCACTTCCACAATCTGGAAATAGTAATACACGCCTTCATCACATCACGGCTGGATTACTGCAACTCCCTTTACCTAGGACTCCCTCAATCACTCCTCTCTCGCCTTCAGTTGGTCCAGAGCTCCGCAGCAAGGCTGCTGACTGGATCCAGAAAGCGGGATCATATAACTTCATCACACGCATCCCTCCACTGGTTTGCCATCAACAAATTAGTTTAAGCCGTACTTATGGTTTAAGGCCCTGAATGACCTGGCCGCCCTACATCCTGGAGGCTCAGTCCCACACCATACTCAGCACCTGGGTCCCTTGGATGGGTATTTGGGTCTCTTACACGTTCACGCACTAGCAGGCTAAAACATAGAGGGGTGACAGGGCTTTTGCTGTGGCACCCCATGCCTTGCTGGGCGAGCTGCCGCCTGCAGTCAGAAACGCTCCCTTCCATCACCATTTTTAAATCTAGGCTTAAAACACACCTTTTTTCCCTGGCCTTTCCTCCCTTTTTGTGATATCTAGTTTATTTTATATGTTTTATCTATGTCTATATGTATGTGGTATGTGTTCCTTTATATGCCTCTTTGCACCATGTACGGCACTTTGGCCAGTGAAAACTGTTTTTAAATGTGCCTTATAAATAAATTTTACTTACTTACTTACTTACTTAC
>NW_026550396.1:0-669 GCF_027596085.1 Anoplopoma fimbria | reverse complement strand
TTGTCACTTAAATCCTAAAAACGTAAGGATATAGTCTCGAAACGCGATAATGTTACTTAATACACAGTTTACTCTGTAGTTAACGCTTACATAACTGTCCTGAAACCTGATAATGTTCATTATTACACAGTTTACCTCCAGTTTACACGACATTACTGCCAAAAGCTACTATGTATCACTTAAGCCTCCTAAAACACATTTCTGCAGGATATAGTCTCGGAACTCGATAATGTTCATTAATACACAGTTTACCTCCAGTTTACGCGACATTACTAAAAGCTGCTATTTGTCACTTTAAGCCCATAACAAAGGATATAGTCTCGAAACTCGATAATGTTCATTAATACACAGTTTACCTGTAGTTAACGCGACATAACTGCCAAAAGCTGCTATTTATCACTTTAAGCCTCCTAAAACACATTTCTGCAGGATATAGTCTCGAAACTCGATAATGTTCATTAATACACAGTTTACCTCCAGTTTACGCGATTACTGCCAAAAGCTGCTATGTATCACTTTAAGCCTCCTAAAACACATTTCTGGAGGATATAGTCTCGAAACTCAATAATGTTCATTAATACACAGTTTACGCGACATTACTGCCAAAAGCTGCTATTTGTCACTTTAAGCCCAAAACGAAGGATATAGTCTCGAAACTCGATACTGTTC
>NW_026550395.1:0-736 GCF_027596085.1 Anoplopoma fimbria | reverse complement strand
TCAAGCCTACTGTAATAATGATCTGTATACTCTGTCAAAGAGGAGATATGTCTCCTTTCAAATCAGGTGTCACAAAAGTATAATAACATATGTTGTTAATTGTTAAATCAAAAGTCCAACACCAACCTTTTTGGCTGAATCTGACACACACACACACACACCTCCCTCTCTCTCTCTCTCCCTCTCTCTCCCTCCCTCTCTCTCTCTCTCTCTCTCTCTCTCTCTCTCCTCTCTCTCTCTCCCTCTCTCTCTTCCCAGGTGTCAGTGAAGCACAGACATGGAGGTGCCCTGCTACATGCCCAAACTGCTGTTGGAGCTCAATGAGCAGCGTAGGCGGGACTTCTTCTGTGACTGCAGCATCCTGGTCGAAGGCCGCGTCTTCAAGGCCCATCGCAATGTGCTGTTTGCAGGGAGCGGCTATTTCCGGGCTCTCCTGGTTCACTATCTGCAGGTGAGCGTAGCTGCCTTTTTTGAGATTTCTTTATTTCCAGGAGAGGAGGAGGGCAAGTGTTGGGTGCATGGCTTCTTAGAAACAAACGCAATGGTTTGGCTAAGATAGTGTATTTGATATTGTGTTTATAAATGATTATTTTCATGTTACAACAATGGGGATCACTTTCTGTGAAAGCAGGAAAGAAAAAAAAGAAAAAAATAAATAAATGACTTCTTCATGGGTGGAAGGTTGGAGTTGGGTCACTCTGTAAGTAAACTGGTTTGGAGGTCTGGTTTGTAAATG
>NW_026550394.1:0-719 GCF_027596085.1 Anoplopoma fimbria | reverse complement strand
TATTCTTGCTGGCCATTCACAGCTGATCTCAAAGGAGGGCATCCAGTGTAGCTGCTAATAAATGCGTGATCTCCTTTCAGGATAGTGGACAGCGCTACAGCACCGCATCGCTGGACATTGTGACAGCCGATGCCTTCTCCATTATCCTAGACTTCCTCTACTCTGGCCGCTTGGCCCTGAACAGAAGCAATGTCATCGAGGTGATGTCGGCGGGCAGCTACCTGCAGATGACCGATCTGGTGAACTTCTGTAAGGGATACATCCGCTCATCTTTGGAAATATGCAACAAGGACAAGGAGAGGAACACAGAGAAGGACAGAGGGATGGGTCCTGCAGACAGCGGCACTCCTGCTGTGACAGTCTCCTGTGGTGCAAAGGCTGCGGAGCCTCATTCACAGAACGCAGAGGCCGATAGAGGGTCGGGTTTAGGTCCGGAGTCTGTGACCTTGGCCAGAACCCCTTTATCCATCCCTGTCAACAAATCTCCAGGCACGAGCAGAGACATGGACAGCGACTACCATTCCAGGGAGGAATTTGCATCTGGGAGTGAAGGACAGAAGGGACACATGGATCAGACTAACCTCTCCTCCTCTTCATCATCTACTTTGACCCCTGAGTTAGTGAACCCCAAGATAGAGTACGATCCCGATGAGGAGCTCATGGAGTCCCCTGACACCAAAGACCTGGGCTCATATCCCGGGCCCTCTCACCATAACCCT
>NW_026550393.1:0-542 GCF_027596085.1 Anoplopoma fimbria | reverse complement strand
TGCTTCCTCCCTCTCCCTCCAACGAGCGCTCGTCTTTGGGATACAGCCCTTCGTTTAATGCCAGGCAGCTGATGGAGATGCTGGCCAGAGGTGAAGGCCCCAGTCCACCGGGGGACAGGATGGGACAGCAGTTTACCCAAGGACAAGGTAGCAGCCCGGGTGCAGGCAGAATGGATGAAGGTTTAGGGTTCGTGGGATCATCTATCATGGAGATCCAGTCCGACTGGCTTGGAGAGGAAACAGGTAACTGGCATAAAATGTTAAAACTATTCTGGATTTCAATGGATTCTCAAGCACTGAGGTAAATCTGAACGGTCGGCCTCTCTCTCCCCCTGCAGGTGATGGCTTGGTAGTGCAAGTGAAACTCCACAAGTGCCCATTCTGTCCGTACACTGCCAAGCAGAAGGGAATCATGAAGAGACACATCCGCTGCCACACGGGAGAGAGGCCCTTCCCCTGCCCCATGTGTGGCAAGAGGTTCACAAGACAGGAGCACCTTCGCAGTCATGCCCTCAATGTAAGAACTCTGTGTGACTGCAAGA
>NW_026550392.1:0-525 GCF_027596085.1 Anoplopoma fimbria | reverse complement strand
GCAGAAAAGCATTAAATGCATCTAAAAGTGATGAAAGTATCATGTTTTCATGAAAACACAAGGAAACTAGTTGATATTAGTCCAGAGTCCCTTACTTGAAGAAACTCATGTAAAGTATGGTTTCCTGTCAGAAAATACACTTTTGGGGTATTTTCAGGCTGAAACGACTTTTGTGAGCAAAAAAGCCGGAAATGCATCTAAAAGTGATGAAAGTATCATGTTTTCATGAAAACACAAGGAAACTTGTTATTATGAGTCCAGAGGCCCTTACTTGAAGAAACTCATGTAAAGTATGGTTTCCTGTCAGAAAAGACACTTTTGGGGTATTTTCAGGCTGAAACGACTTTTGTGCAGCAAAAAAGCCGTAAATGCATCTAAAAGTGATGAAAGTATCATGTTTTCATGAAAACACAAGGAAACTTGTTATTATGAGTCCAGAGGCCCTTACTTGAAGAAACTCATGTAAAGTATGGTTTCCTGTCAGAAAAGACACTTTTGGGGTATTTTAAGGCTGAAACGTCTTTT
>NW_026550391.1:0-380 GCF_027596085.1 Anoplopoma fimbria | reverse complement strand
ACTAATACGAGTGCCATAAGTGCTACGAGGAAGGCTCCGGGTAGTACTTCCTGAAGAGGTGAGTTTTCAGCCTGCGCCTGAAGATGGGCAGCGACTCTGCTGTCCTGACGTCAGTGGGGAGTTCATTCCACCACTGAGGGGCCAGGACAGAAAAAGCTGTGACCGGTGGATCGGCCGCAGGGACCTCTGAGCGACGGGGCAACCAGTCGCCCCGAGGCAGCAGAGCGAAGTGGTCGGGCAGGGGTGTAGGGCTTGACCAAGGCCTGGAGATAGGAAGGAGCTGTTCCTTTCACTGCCCTGTAGGCTAGCACCAGAGTCTTAAACTGGATGCGAGCTCTTACAGGAGCCAGTGTAAGGGAACGGAGAAGGAAGTTGTGTGA
>NW_026550390.1:0-1830 GCF_027596085.1 Anoplopoma fimbria | reverse complement strand
CTGTTTACAGCCAGTTTCTTGATGGTAAATATGTATTTTGAACAATGTCCACCTGCATTTCAGTCACTATCCTGCAGAAATGTGTTTTGGGCTTTAAAGTCATAAATAGCAGTGTTTGGCAGCCTTTGGCAGTATGTGTGGATAATGTTCAATAATACATAGCTTACATGATTTCCATCAAGAAACTGGCTCTAAGCAGCAGTATTTGCAATTTCCACGTCATTTCCGGTACAACTGAAGTTATATGTAAATACTGCTGTTTTACAGCTTCCAGTTTCTTGATATAAAGTATGTATTTTGAACAATGTCCTACATTTCAGTAGGGGTGGGTATTGCCACGATTCACATGCCACGATGCGATTCTATCACGATGCATCGCGATACTTGAATTATTGCGATGCATTGCGATGCATTGCGAATTTTCACTGAACACTGTTAAAAAAAATTAAGCCATTACCAGTGGCTGACTGGCTGTGTATGATCTGGATAGTGTGTTCAATTGATAACTCAAAGCAACTCAATTCATACATAGCTGTATTTATTGAAACGACTATTACTGGATACACTGACAAGAAGTGCTAAGGATTTATAAAACTTAAAATAACAAAATAAGGATAATCAGTGCCGTTTACATGGCCTCAGTGGTCCTTTAAACCAATGAAATGAAAACATTCAAACATTTCCCCTTTTGGAAGTAGCTGCCATTATAACAACAATATCATTTCATAAACATAAGAGGACAAACTGATGCCACAAAAAGTGAATAGGCTTTATAAAACTATATAAAAAAAAAATATATATATATATTGCAAACATCCCTCGCAGCAAAATGCATCAACTGCATGTGTCCAGTGTCCAGTATCCACTCAAAAAACAAATGAACAAGTGTTGAACTAGCAATAACAGCTATAATGCCATTCTTAGTGCTTTATGTTTTTGTTTAGGAACAGAAGCTGGTCCAGGTGCTCAGGGGAAATGACACTCCTTTTGGCAGAGATAATGTCCCCTGCAGTAGAGAAAACTCTCTCTGAGGGGACACTAGTACCTGATGCTCATGACTCCGTACTGGCCCTCATGTTCTTTCCACCAGCCAAGTCCACCCATCGCTTGCCACGTTAGCCTGGTGCAATGCATTCGCACGTTAGTGCAATGAGTCCAGGGATTCTTTTACCTGTAGTTTCACCTCACCATACATCTGTGGGACCATTACTTCAGTGAACTGTTTCCGGCTCGGGATTACATAGCGAGGCTCCAGTGTGCTGATCATTTTTTTAAACCCACGGTTCTCCACCACACTATATGGTCGCAAATCCTGGCAAATGAACTCGGTGATTGACTCTGTAATCTTCTTTGCGCGTGTAGATGTTGGGGCTAGCTTGCAATCGAATGTTGTTTGTTTAGCGTTGTTCAGTGGTTGTGGCGCTGGCGGCTCTTGTTTTTCTGGATGGCGCCTCTGCAAGTGTGCCCTTAAGTTTGTTGTGTTTCCACAGTATTTCATTGCGATGTAACAGTGTTTGCAAATTGCGTTCGTCATATCAATTTCGTTTTTACCGTCCTTGTTTTTAAAGCCAAAATGTTTCCAAACATCAGACTTGAAATGTGACGGAGCCGGGCGAATTTGTTCTGTCTCCTCCATGTTTTGTTTAAGAATGACTTGTCGCAGTATCGCGCGGCCGGAAATGCTTGATGTTCGCCAACCATTCATGCAATTTTAATTATTCATTTTTTTTAATTATTCATTTTTTTAATTAATAATCGATTCTTGGCGTCAACAATCGATGCAGTAGATCGTGAAAATTAGAATCGCGATGCATCGTCATGACGATTATT
>NW_026550389.1:0-274 GCF_027596085.1 Anoplopoma fimbria | reverse complement strand
AGCTTTGGACAGTAATGTCGCGTAAACTGAAGGTAAACTGTGTAAATGTGTTTTAGGAGGCTTATAGTGATAAATAGCAGCTTTTGGCAGTTATGTAGCGTTAACTACAGGTAAACTGTGTATTATTGAACATTACCCAAATTTCAGTAAAAACTGTGTATTAATGAACATTATCGAGTTTCGAGACGATATCCTGCAGAAATGTGTTTTAGGAGGCTTAAAGTGATAAATAGCAGCTTTGGACAGTAATGTCGCGTAAACTGAAGGTAAACTG
>NW_026550388.1:0-668 GCF_027596085.1 Anoplopoma fimbria | reverse complement strand
CTGGAGGTAAACTGTGTATTAATGAACATTATCGAGTTTCGAGACTATATCCTGCAGAAATGTGTTTTAGGAGGCTTAAAGTGATAAATAGCAGCTTTCGGCAGTTATGTAGCGTAAACTACAGGTAAACTGTGTATTAATGAACATTATCGAGTTTCGAGACGATATCCTGCAGAAATGTGTTTTAGGAGGCTTAAAGTGATAAATAGCAGCTTTGGACAGTAATGTCGCGTAAACTGAAGGTAAAATGTGTATTAATGAACATTATCGAGTTTCGAGACTATATCCTGCAGAAATGTGTTTTAGGAGGCTTAAAGTGATAAATAGCAGCTTTTGGCAGTTATGTAGCGTTAACTACAGGTAAACTGTGTATTAATGAACATTATCGAGTTTCGAGACTATATCCTGCAGAAATGTGTTTTAGGAGGCTTAAAGTGATAAATAGCAGCTTTTGGCAGTTATGTAGCGTTAACTACAGGTAAACTGTGTATTAATGAACATTATCGAGTTTCGAGACTATATCCTGCAGAAATGTGTTTTAGGAGGCTTAAAGTGATAAATAGCAGCTTTTGACAGTAATGTCGCGTAAACTGGAGGTAAACTGTGTATTAATGAACATTATCGAGTTTCGAGACTATATCCTGCAGAAATGTGTTTTAGGAGGCTTA
>NW_026550387.1:0-1043 GCF_027596085.1 Anoplopoma fimbria | reverse complement strand
AAGTGATAAATAGCAGCTTTTGGCAGTTATGTAGCGTTAACTACAGGTAAACTGTGTATTAATGAACATTATCGAGTTTCGAGACTATATCCTGCAGAAATGTGTTTTAGGAGGCTTAAAGTGATAAATAGCAGCTTTCGGCAGTTATGTAGCGTAAACTACAGGTAAACTGTGTATTAATGAACATTATCGAGTTTCGAGACGATATCCTGCAGAAATGTGTTTTAGGAGGCTTAAAGTGATAAATAGCAGCTTTGGACAGTAATGTCGCGTAAACTGAAGGTAAACTGTGTATTAATGAACATTATCGAGTTTCGAGACTATATCCTGCAAAAATGTGTTTTAGGAGGCTTAAAGTGATAAATAGCAGCTTTTGGCAGTTATGTAGCGTTAACTACAGGTAAACTGTGTATTAATGAACATTATCGAGTTATATCCTGCAGAAATGTGTTTTAGGAGGCTTAAAGTGATAAATAGCAGCTTTTTACAGTAATGTCGCGTAAACTGGAGGTAAACTGTGTATTAATGAACATTATCGAGTTTCGAGACTATATCCTGCAGAAATGTGTTTTAGGAGGCTTAAAGTGATATCCTGCAGAAATACAGGTGTTTTAATGAACATTATCGAGTTTCGAGACGATATCCTGCAGAAATGTGTTTTAGGAGGCTTAAAGTGATAAATAGCAGCTTTGGACAGTAATGTCGCGTAAACTGAAGGTAAAATGTGTATTAATGAACATTATCGAGTTTCGAGACTATATCCTGCAGAAATGTGTTTTAGGAGGCTTAAAGTATAAATAGCAGCTTTTGGCAGTTATGTATTAATGAAACTGTGTATTAATGAACATTATCGAGTTTCAAACTATATCTGCAGAAATGTGTTTTAGGAGGCTTAAAGTGATAAATAGCAGCTTTTGGCAGTAATGTAGCGTTAACTACAGGTAAACTGTGTATTAATAGACATTATGCAGTTTAGAGACTATATCCTGCAGAAATGTGTTTTAGGAAACTTAAAGTGATAAATAGCAGCTTTTGACAGTAAT
>NW_026550386.1:0-955 GCF_027596085.1 Anoplopoma fimbria | reverse complement strand
ATTATCGAGTTATATCCTGCAGAAATGTGTTTTAGGAGGCTTAAAGTGATAAATAGCAGCTTTCGGCAGTTATGTAGCGTAAACTACAGGTAAACTGTGTATTAATGAACATTATCGAGTTTCGAGACGATATCCTGCAGAAATGTGTTTTAGGAGGCTTAAAGTGATAAATAGCAGCTTTGGACAGTAATGTCGCGTAAACTGAAGGTAAAATGTGTATTAATGAACATTATCGAGTTTCGAGACTATATCCTGCAGAAATGTGTTTTAGGAGGCTTAAAGTGATAAATAGCAGCTTTTGGCAGTTATGTAGCGTTAACTACAGGTAAACTGTGTATTAATGAACATTATCGAGTTTCGAGACTATATCCTGCAGAAATGTGTTTTAGGAGGCTTAAAGTGATAAATAGCAGCTTTTGGCAGTTATGTAGCGTTAACTACAGGTAAACTGTGTATTAATGAACATTATCGAGTTTCGAGACTATATCCTGCAGAAATGTGTTTTAGGAGGCTTAAAGTGATAAATAGCAGCTTTTGACAGTAATGTCGCGTAAACTGGAGGTAAACTGTGTATTAATGAACATTATCGAGTTTCGAGACTATATCCTGCAGAAATGTGTTTTAGGAGGCTTAAAGTGATAAATAGCAGCTTTTGACAGTAATGTCGCGTAAACTGGAGGTAAACTGTGTATTAATGAACATTATCGAGTTTCGAGACTATATCCTGCAGAAATGTGTTTTAGGAGGCTTAAAGTGATAAATAGCAGCTTTTGACAGTAATGTCGCGTAAACTGGAGGTAAACTGTGTATTAATGAACATTATCGAGTTTCGAGACTATATCCTGCAGAAATGTGTTTTAGGAGGCTTAAAGTGATAAATAGCAGCTTTTGGCAGTTATGTAGCGTTAACTACAGGTAAACTGTGTATTAATGAACATTATCGAGTTATATCCTG
>NW_026550385.1:0-343 GCF_027596085.1 Anoplopoma fimbria | reverse complement strand
AAATTTCAGTAAAAACTGTGTATTAATGAACATTATCGAGTTTCGAGACTATATCCTGCAAAAATGTGTTTTAGAGGCTTAAAGTGATAAATAGCAGCTTTGGCAGTAATGTCGCGTAAACTACAGGTAAACTGTGTATTAATGAACATTATCGAGTTTCGAGAATATATCCTGCAAAAATGTGTTTTAGGAGGCTTAAAGTGATAAATAGCAGCTTTTGGCAGTTATGTAGCGTTAACTACAGGTAAACTGTGTATTAATGAACATTATCGAGTTATATCCTGCAGAAATGTGTTTTAGGAGGCTTAAAGTGATAAATAGCAGCTTTTGACAGTAATGTCGC
>NW_026550384.1:0-3007 GCF_027596085.1 Anoplopoma fimbria | reverse complement strand
AGGGATGGGAAGATTCACCGGTTCGCACCGATGCATCGTCATAAAAGCTCACGATGCGATGGCCCGGATCAAAAATGGGTGCATCGGATACAATGTGGGATGAACCGCGATGCATCGTACCTAAAAATTTTGCATCGGTATAATCCGGTACAATTGTATATTTCTAGATTCCCCCTCTCTAACTGTTTCCTAAACGCGCTCTCATCTCCACTGCTGTCAGTGGCAGATTCTCGTGAAGTGTCGCGGCCAAGTATCGCGCGAGTTGAAGGAGTGTTCGGGAGAGTTACAATGGCTGATGAGGAGTTATACGTCCCTAAAGCTTGCAATAAGTCCAAGGTTTGGCAAAACTTTGGCTTTGCAAAGAAAGATGGAAAATTGGATAAGACCCATGCAATATGCAAAATATGTCGTGCTGCCATAAAGTACACAGGCAGCACGACTAATTTAGGTACTCACCTGAAGAGGCGACATGGTGAGACGTCTGCCTCATCCTCCGATTCATCTATGGCTACAGTGGCTGCCTCAACAAGTACACCTGCGCAAAGTATTTCCACCTTTTTTCATGCCCCGCTGGCTACCAACTCAGCTCGATCAAAGGCAATAACCGAAGCCATTGCCTTCTTTATTTGCAAAGATATTCAGCCTTACAGTGTTGTTGAAAACGAGGGCTTCCAATACCTCCTAAACATTCTGGAGCCGAGGTACCACATCCCGAATAGGAAGCTTTTCACAGATAAAGAAATCCCTCTTCTGTATGAAAAAGTGAGGCATGAAATAGCTAAATCGTTGAGCAATGCCAAAAGAGTTGCTATTACAGTTGATGGTTGGACGTCTCGCGCCACTGACTCCTATGTCACCGTAACGGCACATTACATCGCATGAAGAGTGGGTTTTACAAAACCACGTCCTTCAAAAACCAGACCGTTCAACGAGGCTCACACAGGAAATAATCTGGGACTTTTGCTGAGGACGTTTGTTGCACATGGAACATCGCAGACAAGAACCCAGCGTTGGTCACGGACAACGCAAAATATGTTACTGGCTGGAGTTCGTCTGTAGAGATAAACCCCCATGTGCGATGCATCGCGCACACGCTCAATCTGGCCTCACAAAAATCCCTGAAGGTGGACAGGGTGTCAGAGCTTCTGGTGAAAGTGAGGAAGATTACAACTTTTTTTTCACAGAAGCCCACAAGCAACTGAGGTTCTACGTGAAATGCAGGCCCAGTTACACATGCCAAATCACAAGCTCATCCATGATGTTCCCACAAGATGGAACAGTTCACTTGACATGTTGGAGCGTTTTTGGGAGCAGCAGCCTGCTGTGTTGAACACTCTTCTGTCAAGGAAGATAAAGAGGGAGAAGGATTAGCCAGCCTGACAGAGGAAGACATGACACTGATCCCAGAGGTCATCAAATTGATGTCCCCTCTGAAAGTGGCAACAACACTCCTCAGTGAGGAAAAAACACCCCACTATCTCAATGATCTCCCCAATACAGGCCAAACTTCAGAAGCATTTCCAGCCAGATGAGAGCGATCTGCTGGAAATTTCTGTGATGAAGGAGCGATTCCGACAGGATTTTGATGGTCGCTACGTATCTCCAAGACCTCCTCTACTATGCTGCAGTGCTCGATCCACGGTTCAAAGACCTGGCTTTCTTGGAAGACCACGGCACCAAGGACATGGTATTCACGAAGCTAACAGCAGAGGTGGTGATGATGGAGGAAGAGGTAAGAATATACTCCATAAACCGTAGCTAAACTCTCTATTTGTTACTTGAATTTACCTGTGTCTTCTTTGAATTGGAAAAGAAATCTAGCAGCTAGTCTCCTTTATACTGATTTTTGTCAGGCAGTGACAGTGGCACACTGACTGAGGGCCAGGCAGAGGTTGACAGAAGCCCAGAGGAAGAGAGAGGTTTGTTCTGATAGGAACTGTGCCAAAAGTTATAAAATAATGTTTTAAGATGCATTTATTATATATATATAGTTATAAAGTATTATTTAAATAATATATATGGAATGGAACAAAAGAGCACTGTGGATTATCAGTTGTGTTAAAAAAAAAATGTCAAAATTACTTACAATACTATCTTACTATATTATATATATAGTAAGAAAGTATTGTAAATCATAATTTTTACATATTTTTTTAACACAACTGATAATTCACTGTGCTTTTCTGTTCCATTCCATAGATGATGTCCCCCCCAAGAAGACAGCCTTGAACCAGATGTTTGATTTCCTCACTGCGAGAGCACCAATGAAGACCACAAGGGAGGGCTAGGGGCAGAAAATCTAAAGTACAAGAGGAGGGATTCTTTAGCTTTGAGTGGTGATGTGTTGCAGTGGTGGAAAAACAAGTGGATCTTCCACTGCTTTCAGCCTTGGCAAAGAGCTACCTGTGCATCCCAGCAACGAGTGTACCCTCTGAAAGAGTGTTTAGCACGGCTGGGGGACATAGTTACAGCACAGCGCAGTTTGCTTCATCCTGATCATATGTGATCAACTCATATTCCTTAAGAAAACCTGAAAATAGGACAAATTAGTTAAATTTAGTGTGTGAGGCAGTTGATCCACATGTTTAGGATGAAGCAAACTGTGTTGTGACTGTCAGGTATAGTGAAAAAATGTTACATTCAGAACACACTTATGCACATACACACACATACACATACACATTACACATACATGTTTTCTTTTGTCAGAAACCTTGTTACTGATTTGTTGTCTGACAAACAAAAATGTTACATTCAGAACACACTTACACACATACACATAAATGTTTTCTTTTGTCAGAAACCTGGTTACTGATTTGTTGTCTGACAAATAAATAAATCATTATGTATCATATTAAATTGCATGGGAATTGTATTATTTAGCATCGCATCTTGTTGAATCGCATCTTGTTGAATGCATGGTGTCGATTATCGTGTCGAATCGCACTGCATCGCAATAGGGGTGAATCGTATCGATCGCATTAGTAGCTGCTTTTATGTATCTTGA
>NW_026550383.1:0-1327 GCF_027596085.1 Anoplopoma fimbria | reverse complement strand
TCGAAAAAGTATAAAAAAGGTCATAGTATAGTATGTTGAAAAAAGTCATAGTATAGTATGTCGAAAAAGTCATAAAAAGGTCATAGTATAGTATGTTGAAAAAAGTCATAGTATAGTATGTTGAAAAAGTCAGAGTATAGTATGTTGAAGAAAAGTCATAAAAAGGTCATGTGTTTCGTATGAGTTCCCAGGAATCGGGGTTATATTTGGACTGTCATCGTGCCACCTACTGAGGCCCTGCTGACACCCACTACTACTACCACTATCATTATTAGTCACATTACTATTATTATTGCCTGTACTATTACGCTTATTGACTTGCTTCTACCCTGGAGTCTTTGTGCTTTCTCGCTTCGCAGGCTTCTATAAATCGTGGCTGTACCTGGACCGTGGATGTGCATCCTGCTACGGCCCTGCTGACACCGACTGCTACCACCATTATT
This sequence comes from Anoplopoma fimbria, assembly GCF_027596085.1. Taxonomy (NCBI): domain Eukaryota; kingdom Metazoa; phylum Chordata; class Actinopteri; order Perciformes; family Anoplopomatidae; genus Anoplopoma; species Anoplopoma fimbria. Next base: position 884 of record NW_026550383.1, on the reverse strand, counting down.
ATTATTACTAGTCACATTACTATTACTATTACCTGTACCATTAAGCATTTTAGCTTTACTTCCACCCTGAAGCCCTTTTGCTTTCTCGTTCTGCAGGTTTCCATGAATCGTTGTGGTACCTGGACCGTAGTCGTGCCTCCTGCTGTGAGCCGACTGACACCCACTGCTACTTCGATTATTATTATTAGTCACATTACTATCCCTATTTTCATGGCTATAATTCTACTGTAATAATTGCTGCTGTTATTATAAGTAGTCTTATTATATGAATCATTTATGTCATATACATTGAATGTGTTGTATCTAAGAACTGTTATGCTGCTCATTCTGTACACATGACATCTATTGCATTCTGTCCATCCTGGGAGAAGGATCCCTCCTCTGTCGTTCTCCCATAGGTTTCTTCCTTTTTTCTCCCTGTTAAAGGGGTTTTTTAGGGGAGTTTTTCCTGTGCCGATGTGAGGGAAGGACAGAGGATGTCGCATGTGCACAGATTGTAAAGCCCTCTGAGGCAAATTTGTAATTTGTGATTCTGGGCTATACAAAATAAACTGAATTGAATTGGAATTGGAAGTATAGTATGTCGAAAAAAAGTAAAAAAAAGGTCATAGTATGGTAAAGTCGAAAAACAAGTCATAGTATAGTATGTTGAAGAAAGCCTAAGTATAGTATGTTGAAAAAAGTCATAAAAGGTCATAGTATAGTATGTTGAAGAAAGCCTAAGTATAGTATGTTGAAAAAAGTCATAAAAAGGTCATAGTATAGTATGTCGAAAAAGTCATAAAAAGGTCATAGTATATTATGTCGAAAAAAGTCAAAAAAAAGGTCATAGTATAGTATGTCGAAAAAAGTCATAGTATATTATGTTGAAAAAAGTCATAGTA
>NW_026550382.1:0-1036 GCF_027596085.1 Anoplopoma fimbria | reverse complement strand
GCCGACAGCAGCGGAGACGGCTCACAACTGTCAGTTATAACTGTCTAAATACTGCTGCTGTTGTGTAACGGAATTTAGTTTTAACATTTTTTAAGCGAGAATGTAGTTGTTAAGACTTAAAATATGCGGTCGATTTATCCAGATAGAGCCTGTTTGAAAAAAGCGCCGACGTTTGTCGGAGATGAGAGGACCAGAGAGGAGACCGGGCGGTGGTGCTCATGCAGCCCGCTGACAGCAACCTGATCTCGGCTAGGCTCCTCCAGATGTGCCGCTGGCTCCGGTGTCTCTGTGGTTGTGGTTGCAGATGTAACACAAAACATATACATATTAATATTTTCTAAATGAAAACGAAAAAAGGCAGGGTTGTGTTTTATATCATATTTCGTTTTATTGTCAATATATTTATTTGTATTCTTATTTTTTATTTTATTCTATTTTTATTTTATTGTATAATATGTGTATTTATTATCTGTTTCTGTGTAGTTGAGCTGCTGCAACACCCGAATTTCCCCATGGGGATCAATAAAGGAATATAATAATAATAATAATAATATATATGACTGAAGATAACCGGAGTAGGCGGGACCGACGAGCTGAGTTGGTGACGTCGTGACGTTGGTGACGTCACGACAAGTTCGCTGCTGTTCCAATTGCAAAATGACCGTACTCGTCCTCCCGTCCCCGGAGTTTGTACTCCCGAGTCGAACTATCCAAGTATGAACTTGCAAGTTTGCAAGTCCATACTTGACCGTACTTGGTATTGAGAAACGGCCCATGTTTAAAGTTTGACAATGGGCTTAAAGAAACTGTGCAGAATCTGGTTGGTTAATTGAAAGTGACCGCCCACAATCAGATGATAGAGTAGTCACAAGGACAGAGACTATGAATTAAAAAGGACAATGTTTCGACATACTATACCTTTTTTAAACATACTATACTATGACTCTTTGATGTTTTTTTTCGACACACTATACTATGACATTTTGATGACTTTTTTTCACTTTTTCAACATACTATGACTTTTTTCGACATAGTA
>NW_026550381.1:0-291 GCF_027596085.1 Anoplopoma fimbria | reverse complement strand
GCTTTTGGCATCACATCGTCAAAACACCCGCAGCAGAGTGCTTCAAGTCAGGGTAAACTCTGGGAGTGACAGCGGGTCTTTTAGCACACTAAAACGGCGTAAAATGACCTCCAGCAGCCCAGGGAGGAAAAAGCACACTAAAACAGCGTAAAATGACCTCCAGCGCTTTCCGGAGCATTTTAGTGCTGAAATCCGGCTTAATCTGTCTTTTAAGGCAGTGAAACGGCATAAAATGACCGGCATCACAGCGTCAAAACACCCGCAGGAGAGTGCTCAAGTCAGGGTAAACTC
>NW_026550380.1:0-614 GCF_027596085.1 Anoplopoma fimbria | reverse complement strand
CTTTTCTGACAGGAATTCATACTTTACATGAGTTTCTTCAAGTAAAGGCCTCAGGACTGATATCAACTAGTTTCCTTGTGTTTTCATGAAAACATGATACTTTCATCACTTTTAGATGCATTTACAGCTTTTCTGCTGGAAAAAGACGTTTCAGCCTTAAAATACCCCAAAAGTGTCTTTTCTGACAGGAATTCATACTTTACATGAGTTTCTTCAAGTAAAGGCCTCAGGACTAATATCAACTAGTTTCCTTGTGTTTTTCATGAAAACATGATACTTTCATCACTTTTAGATGCATTTACAGCTTTTCTGCTGGAAAAAGACGTTTCAGCCTTAAAATACCCCAAAAGTGTCTTTTCTGACAGGAAACCATACTTTACATGAGTTTCTTCAAGTAAAGGCCTCTGGACTCATAATAACAAGTTTCCTTATGTTTTCATGAAAACATGATACTTTCATCACTTTTAGATGCATTTACAGCTTTTCTGCTGCAAAAAGACGTTTCAGCCTTAAAATACCCCAAAAGTGTCTTTTCTGACAGGAAACCATACTTTACATGAGTTTCTTCAAGTAAAGGCCTCTGGACTCATAATAACAAGTTTCCTTATGTTTTC
>NW_026550379.1:0-883 GCF_027596085.1 Anoplopoma fimbria | reverse complement strand
TTTTCTGACAGGAAACCATACTTTACATGAGGATATCAACTAGTTTCCTTGTGTTTTCATGAAAACATGATACTTTCATCACTTTTAGATGCATTTACAGCTTTTCTGCTGGAAAAAGACGTTTCAGCCTTAAAATACCCCAAAAGTGTCTTTTCTGACAGGAATTCATACTTTACATGAGTTTCTTCAAGTAAAGGCCTCAGGACTAATATCAACTAGTTTCCTTGTTTTTTCATGAAAACATGATACTTTCATCACTTTTAGATGCATTTACAGCTTTTTTTTTTCACAAAAGACGTTTCAGCCTTAAAATACCCCAAAAGTGTCTTTTCTGACAGGAAACCATACTTTACATGAGTTTCTTCAAGTAAAGGCCTCTGGACTAATATCAACTAGTTTCCTTGTTTTTCATGAAAACATGATACTTTCATCACTTTTAGATGCATTTCCGGTTTTTTTGCTCACAAAATACGTTTCAGCCTTAAAATACCCCAAAAGTGTCTTTTCTGACAGGAAACCATACTTTACATTAGTTTCTTCAAGTAAGGCCTCAGGACTGATATCAACTAGTTTCCTTGTGTTTTCATGAAAACATGATACTTTCATCACTTTTAGATGCATTTACAGCTTTTCTGCTGGAAAAAGACGTTTCAGCCTTAAAATACCCCAAAAGTGTCTTTTCTGACAGGAAACATACTTTACATGAGTTTCTTCAAGTAAAGGCCTCTGGACTCATATCAACTAGTTTCCTTGTTTTCATGAAAATATGATACTTTCATCACTTTTAGATGCATTTCCGTTTTTTTTGCTCACAAAATACGTTTCAGCCTTGAAATACCCCAAAAGTGTCTTTTCTGACAGGAAACCATACTTTACATTAGTT
>NW_026550378.1:0-708 GCF_027596085.1 Anoplopoma fimbria | reverse complement strand
CAACTAGTTTACTTGTGTTTTTTCATGAAAACATGATACTTTCATCACTTTTAGATGCATTTCCGTTTTTTTTGCTCACAAAAGTCGTTTCAGCTTGAAAATACCCCAAAAGTGTATTTTCTGCGACGAAACCATAGTTTACGTGAGTTTCTTCAAGTAAGGGCCTCTGGACTCATAATAACAAGTTTCCTTATGTTTTCATGAAAACATGATACTTTCATCACTTTTAGATGCATTTACAGCTTTTCTGCTGCAAAAAGACGTTTCAGCCTTAAAATACCCCAAAAGTGTCTTTTCTGACAGGAATTCATACTTTACATGAGTTTCTTCAAGTAAAGGCCTCAGGACTAATATCAACTAGTTTACTTGTGTTTTTTCATGAAAACATGATACTTTCATCACTTTTAGATGCATTTCCCCAAAGCTTTTTTGCTCAAAAAAGTCGTTTCAGCTTGAAAATACCCCAAAAGTGTATTTTCTGCGACGAAACCATAGTTTACGTGAGTTTCTTCAAGTAAGGGCCTCTGGACTCATAATAACAAGTTTCCTTATGTTTTCATGAAAACATGATACTTTTTACATCACTTTTAGATGCATTTTTTCAGCTTTTCTGCTGCAAAAAGACGTTTCAGCCTTAAAATACCCCAAAAGTGTCTTTTCTGACAGGAAACCATACTTTACATGAGTTTCTTCAAGTAAAGGCCTCTG
>NW_026550377.1:0-802 GCF_027596085.1 Anoplopoma fimbria | reverse complement strand
TTCTTTTCTGATATCAACTAGTTTCCTTGTGTTTTCATGAAAACATGATACTTTCATCACTTTTAGATGCATTTACAGCTTTTCTGCTGGAAAAAGACGTTTCAGCCTTAAAATACCCCAAAAGTGTCTTTTCTGACAGGAAACCATACTTTACATGAGTTTCTTCAAGTAAAGGCCTCTGGACTCATAATAACAAGTTTCCTTATGTTTTCATGAAAACATGATACTTTCATCACTTTTAGATGCATTTACAGCTTTTCTGCTGGAAAAAGACGTTTCAGCCTTAAAATACCCCAAAAGTGTCTTTTCTGACAGGAAACCATACTTTACATGAGTTTCTTCAAGTAAAGGCCTCTGGACTCATAATAACAAGTTTCCTTATGTTTTCATGAAAACATGATACTTTCATCACTTTTAGATGCATTTACAGCTTTTTTGTTCAAAAAGACGTTTCAGCCTTAAAATACCCCAAAAGTGTCTTTTCTGACAGGAAACCATACTTTACATGAGTTTCTTCAAGTAAAGGCCTCTGGACTCATAATAACAAGTTTCCTTATGTTTTCATGAAAACATGATACTTTCATCACTTTTAGATGCATTTCCGGCTTTTTTGTTCACAAAAGTCGTTTCAGCCTGAAAATGCCCCAAAAGTGTCTTTTCTGACAGGAAACCATACTTTACATTAGTTTCTTCAAGTAAGGCCTCAGGACTGATATCAACTAGTTTCCTTGTGTTTTCATGAAAACACGATACTTTCATCACTTTTAGATGCATTTACAGCTTTTCTGCTGGAAAAAGACGT
>NW_026550376.1:0-508 GCF_027596085.1 Anoplopoma fimbria | reverse complement strand
GCCTCTGGACTCATAACAACAAGTTTCCTTATGTTTTCTTTTCTGACAAGAATTCATACTATACATGAGTTTCTTCAAGTAAAGGCCTCAGGACTGATATCAACTAGTTTCCTTGTGTTTTCATGAAAACATGATACTTTCATCACTTTTAGATGCATTTCCGGCTTTTCTGCTCACAAAAGTCGTTTCAGCCTGAAAATACCCCAAAAGTGTCTTTTCTGACAGGAAACCATACTTTACATGAGTTTCTTCAAGTAAAGGCCTCAGGACTAATATCAACTAGTTTACTTGTGTTTTTCATGAAAATATGATACTTTCATCACTTTTAGATGCATTTCCGTTTTTTGCTCTAAAAGTCGTTTCAGCAGAAAATACCCCAAAAGTGTATTTTCTGCGACAGGCTCATAATTTACGTGAGTTTCTTCAAGTAAGGAGCGTCTGGACTCATAATAACAAGTTTTCTTAAGTTTTCATGAAAACATGATACTTTCATCACTTTTAGATGCAT
>NW_026550375.1:0-361 GCF_027596085.1 Anoplopoma fimbria | reverse complement strand
CATTTCCGTTTTTTTTAACTAGTTTCCTTGTGTTTTTTCATGAAAACATGATACTTTCATCACTTTTAGATGCATTTACAGCTTTTTTTGCTGCAAAAGACGTTTCAGCCTTAAAAATACCCCAAAAGTGTCTTTTCTGACAGGAAACCATACTTTACATGAGTTTCTTCAAGTAAAGGCCTCTGGACTCATAATCAACAAGTTTCCTTATGTTTTTTCATGAAAACATGATACTTTCATCACTTTTAGATGCATTTACAGCTTTTCTGCTGCAAAAAGACGTTTCAGCCTTAAAATACCCCAAAACTGTCTTTTCTGACAGGAAACCATACTTTACATTAGTTTCTTCAAGTAAGGCCTC
>NW_026550374.1:0-509 GCF_027596085.1 Anoplopoma fimbria | reverse complement strand
ATAACAACAAGTTTCCTTATGTTTTCATGAAAACATGATACTTTCATCAATTTTAGATGCATTTAGATGCAGCTTTTCTGCTTCAAAAAGACGTTTCAGCCTTAAAATGCCCCAAAAGTGTCTTTTCTGACAGGAATTCATATTTTACATGAGTTTCTTCAAGTAAAGGCCTCAGGACTAATATCAACTAGTTTCCTTGTGTTTTCATGAAAACATGATACTTTCATCACTTTTAGATGCATTTACAGCTTTTCTGCTGCAAAAAGACGTTTCAGCCTTAAAATACCCCAAAAGTGTCTTTTCTGACAGGAATTCATACTTTACATGAGTTTCTTCAAGTAAGGGCCTCTGGACTCATAATCAACTAGTTTCCTTATGTTTTCATGAAAACATGATACTTTCATCACTTTTAGATGCATTTCCGTTTTTTTGCTCACAAAAGTCGTTACTTTCATCACTTTTAGATGCATTTACAGCTTTTCTGCTGCAAAAAGATGTTTCAGCCTTGA
>NW_026550373.1:0-1045 GCF_027596085.1 Anoplopoma fimbria | reverse complement strand
AAAGACGTTTCAGCCTGAAAATACCCCAAAAGTGTATTTTCTGACGACGAAACCATAGTTTACGTGAGTTTCTTCAAGTAGACCTCTGGACTCATAATAACAGGATTTTCATATGTTTTCTTGAAAACATGATGCACTCATCACTTTTAGATGCATTTACAGCTTTTCTGCTGCAAAAAAGTCGTTTCGGCCTTAAAATGCCCCAAAGTGTCTTTTCTGACAGGAAACCATACTTTACATGAGTTTCTTCAATTAAAGGCCTCCAGGACTAATATCAACTAGTTTCCTTGTGTTTTCCATGAAAACATGATACTTTCATCACTTTTAGATGCATTTACAGCTTTTTTGCTGCAAAAAAGTTACTAACCTGAAAATACCCCAAAAGTGTCTTTTCTGACAGGAATTCATACTTCACGTGAGTTTCTTCAAGTAAAGGCCTCGGGACTAATATCAACTAGTTTCTACATATGTTTTCATGAAAACACAATCACTGATCACTTTTAGATGCATTTACAGCTTTTCTGCTGCCAAAAGGCGTTTCCTTTCCTTAAAATACCCCAAAAGTGTCTTTTCTGACAGGAAACCATACTTTACATGAGTTTCTTCAAGTAAGGGCCTCTGGACTCATAACAACAAGTTTCCTTATGTTTTCATGAAAACATGATACTTTCATCACTTTTAGATGCATTTACAGCTTTTCTGCTGCACAAAAGACGTTTCAGCCTTAAAATACCCCAAAAGTGTATTTTCTGACAGCGAAACCATACTTTACATGAGTTTCTTCAAGTAAGGGCCTCTGGACTCATAATAACAAGTTTCCTTGTGTTTTCATGAAAACATGATACTTTCATCACTTTTAGATGCATTTACAGCTTTTCTGCTGCACAAAAGACGTTTCAGCCTTAAAATACCCCAAAAGTGTCTTTTCTGACAGGAAACCATACTTTACATGAGTTTCTTCAAGTAAGGGCCTCTGGACTCATAACAACAAGTTTCCTTATGTTTTCATGAAAACATGATACTTTCATCACTTTTAGATGCATTT
>NW_026550372.1:0-620 GCF_027596085.1 Anoplopoma fimbria | reverse complement strand
ATGATACTTTCATCACTTTTAGATGCATTTCCGGCTTTTTTGTTCACAAAAGTCGTTTCAGCCTGAAAATACCCCAAAAGTGTATTTTCTGCGACGAAACCATAGTTCACGTGAGTTTCTTCAAGTAAGGGCTCTGACTAATAACAAGTTTCTTTATGTTTTCATGAAAACATTTATACTTTCATCACTTTTAGATGCATTTACAGCTTTTTCTGCTGCAAAAAGACGCTTTCAGCCTTAAAAATACCCCAAAACTGTCTTTCCATCAGGAAACCACATTTACATGAGTTTTCCTTCAAGTAAGGGCCTCTGGACTCATATCAACAAGTCTCCATGTTTTCTGTATGAAAAACATGATACTTCATCACTTTTGTATTTACTTCATTTAGCTTTTTGTTCATTAAAACAGCTTTTCAGCCTGAAAATACCCCAAAAGTGTATTTTTCGCGCATTTAAACCATAGTTTACGGAGTTTCTTCAAGTAAGGGCCTCTGGACTCATAATAAGTTTCTTATGTTTTCATGAAAACATGATACTTTCATCACTTTTAGATGCATTTACAGCTTTTCTGCTGCAAAAAGACGCTTCAGCCTTAAAATACCCCAAAAGTGTCTTTTCTG
>NW_026550371.1:0-705 GCF_027596085.1 Anoplopoma fimbria | reverse complement strand
CTCTCTGAGGTGGGACCATGTGTACTGTCGGCAGTCTGCATGCATCCTTCTCCACACGTCCACCAGGCCATGAGAAAAGACCAGCTGCCTCAGTGCATGTTGAGAGGCTGGATGTGGCTCTGCATGATTGCGATCCAACGCCGCATTTTCTGTACAATTAAAATCCCCACCCAAGAATAAATAATCCTCCGAGTTGCACCTATTTAATTCATCGGCTATTTTTTCTAAAAACAGCTTCCTCTCTGTACCGTTGGTTGGAGCATAGACATTTATAAAAACCATATTAAATTGCCCAAACCGTGCTTTAATTAAAAGCAACCTCCCATAATAACATGCTCTACCTCCATGGAGACTGGAGCGAAACTCCTGAGAAGAGGAAGCCACTCCGCCACTGAGACTGGTGTTGTGGCTCAGGACTACCTCTCCTCCTATCCCCTTCTCCACACTCCTCGTTCACAACAACATGGGTCTCTTGCAGAAAAAGGACATCCAATTGTTTTGTTTTAAAAGTCTCATAATGAGTGCCTTTTTTGCCTCCCTTGCTCCATTAACATTAAGACTCTCCCATACCAAAACGTCGGTCATGAGTGAGATATTTAAAACGAACCAATAAAAAAATAAAAGTAATAAAACCATTAATTTAGTTAAAACACACATTGGAGTTTCTACGCTCACTGCTGTTCATCTGCCTTCTCGCTTTCAGCA
>NW_026550370.1:0-1738 GCF_027596085.1 Anoplopoma fimbria | reverse complement strand
GGTCTTTCTGAAGCTTTCCACAAGTGGTCCTTGGCTCTTGGACAACTCTTCTGATAATTATTTTCACTCCTCTGTCAGAAATCTTGCGAGGAGCACCTGGTCGTGGCCGGTTTATGGCGAAATGATGTTCTTTCCACTGGAAAGAACAACAGTGCTCACTGGAACTTTCAGAAGTTTAGAAATCCTTCTGTAACCAATGCCATCAGTATGTTTTGCAACAATAAGGTTGCGAAGGTCTTGAGAGAGCTCTTTGCTTTGACCCATCATGAGATGTTTCTTGTGTGACACCTTGGTAATGAGACACCTTCTTATAGGCCATCAGTTGGGACTGAACCAGCTGATATTAATTGCACTGACAAGGGGCAGGATTGCTTTCTAATTGTCGTTTAGCTGGTGTCTTGGCTTTCCATGCCTTTGCACCTCCCTTTCTTCATGTGTTCAATACTTTTTCCCTGTGTCATTCCATTTTATTACAGATAACTTAATTTCTGGACTTATTTGTTTGGTTTTCTTTGTATGTATGGATTACTTGGGCTGTTACCGACATCAGGTGAAAATGTCATGTCAATAGCACCTTTAGAAATATATTTACTGAGAAAAATGGTGATGGGTTCAATACTTATTTTACCTGCTGTATACCGGAAGAGGCCTTCATGTAACAACAAAGCCAGCTGAGCTTTGTTGCAGCTCAAAGTTCCACAAAAAGCAACATGAAAGAACAGTAACACAAATCCAACCTACTATTGTAGATATTTAAAGGTGCATAATACCAAATTGGGGGAATTTCTAGTGCCTCTTAATGGCTCCCAAGATGGCGATGCGGCTCAAGCTAACGGTGCTAACATCACTAACAGCTAAACAACGGCAAAAGTGCTAACAGATGTCGTGGGTCGGAAAGGTGTTATCAGCTGTAACCACTGTATGATAGCAGTGCAGAGAGCGGTGGCCGTGAGCTAACCAGCGGGGAACGCTCACATGCACGAACATCAAATAATAACAATGGTACAGACTGCTATGCTAATATTAATATATATAATGTATAATAAATAAATAATAGCACTCAAAGAACAGAAAAGCTCTGATAACAACACACACAAAGGGAGGGAATTCATTCTCTGCTCAGGTAGTAATTACACTTCTCTATCTTTACATAGACAGCAGCTGTTTGATGCTCTATTAATGCTCTGAAGCTCATATATTGCTCCTTTAACAGTCTTGAAGCAAGGCTTAACGTTCACACAGTCTCTCTTAGTATTATATAACTGTTTCTTCAACAACTGATCCAGCGTGTGGTCTGACAATCGAAGCTAGTCACATTAGCAACATGCTAACACTAAGTTCAACAGGCTAACCTGCCAAATAAACAGTAAAAGAACATAAAAATGGAAAAACGTACAACTTCCAAGTTTGAAGATGGATCACGGACAGTTGGTATTGATCCATCTTTGAGCTTTCAGTTTGGAAGTGAATCCTGCCGTGTGCTAGTCCTCATTGAGAAGGACTTCTCCAGTTTGTTTTGGTAACATGTCAGTCAACAACAAATGTCTTAACCTCACTATCTTCAATAGGGATGCAGCGATACTGATATCAGATATCGGTCCAATACTGACTCAAAAAGCATAATCGGGCGTCAGATCTCAAATTTTTTGTTGCATACATTTTTCAAAGCTTGGAAAGCAATGGTTAAGTCAAGCCTGATGTTGCCTAATACATAGAAGACCTGTCTATTCCACACAAG
>NW_026550369.1:0-670 GCF_027596085.1 Anoplopoma fimbria | reverse complement strand
CGCCCAGGCTAGAAGACAACTGGACAATGCTCGGGGACATTTAATTTAAAAATAAATATGTGTTATGTTCCACTGGCTTGTGCTTTGACTAATGTGCCAATATGCTGTCTGATAGAAACACCTGGAGCTGAACCCCCACTGAGCCCCACTGAAGATGAGCCTCTGTCTACTGACCCTGCTAGCTGGCCCTCACCTCTGACTGACAGGATTCGGACTGAGCTGGTTCGAAGAGGACCAAGTAGGTTGCCACCTAACTTTGTTTTTCGGAAGAATGAGAGTGATGGGAGAAGTTGCCACCACCAATATTTTACGAAAACATTAGTTAGTGGTGAAAAGATGGCAAGAAGTTGGCTGGTGTATTCAATGAAGAACAACAGCCTCTTTTGCTTCTGCTGCAAACTGTTTTCAAAGAGGCTCACTAATTTGACAATGTCAGGAATGTCAAATTGGAAACATGCAAGCGCAAACCTCACAGCACATGAGGGTAGTCCAGAACACCTCAATTCCATGAAAGCATGGAAGGAACTGTCAGTGAGGTTAAGAAGTGGGGAAACCATCGACAAGCAGGAGATGGCACTTGTGGAGGCTGAGAGGATGAGATGGAGAGCAGTGCTGACCCGTCTCATTGCTATTGTGCAGTCACTGGCAGTTCGTAATTTGGCTCTCAGGG
>NW_026550368.1:0-2066 GCF_027596085.1 Anoplopoma fimbria | reverse complement strand
GACACACAGAAACACTCTTCACACCATCAAATGGGAATTTCTCCAAGAGGTTGAATTGATGGCCAGGTTTGATCCCATAATGAAAGATCACCAAACTGTGTCACAAGAGGAGCAAGTCACAACAGCTACCTTGGCCAGCATGTGCAAAATGAGCTCATTGGTTTATTGAGCAGCAAAATAACATCTACTATGGTTGATGACATCAAGCACGCCAAGTTTTTCAATTATTCTGGACTGCACACCGGACATTAGCCACAGAACAGTTATCAGTGGTAATTAGAGTGGTGTCACTGATGGAGAAGCCCCATATCAAGGAGCATTTTTATGGGATTTTTGGAGGCAGGAGTCCACAGGCCATCACTTGTCATCCATGATCCTGAAGAGACTTGAGGAGTTGGGAATTCCTTTTGAAGACTGCAGAGGACAGTCATACGACAATGGAACTAACAGCAGGGGGCAAAAATAAGGGAGTTAAGCCAGGCTCTTAGAAAAGAATCCCAGAGCTCTGTTTGTGCCATGTGGGCGCATACATTGAATTTAGTTGTGTGTGATGCTGCAAGGGATCTGTTGATGCCATGAGCTACTTTGGTGTCTTGCAAAAGCTCTACACACTATTTTTCAGCCTCACCCAAAGATGGTCCATATTGAAGAAATATGTGAGCATCACCTTAAAGATGTAGGCAGAAACAAGGTGGGAGAGCAAGATCAAGAGCGTCGAGCCCATGAGGTATCAGGGAGCTCTGCCCGTGAGAGAGGCTTTGATCGAGGTGAGAGACCACACCAAAGACTCTGCTATAAAGGCGGAGGCCCAGTCTTTGTCTGGAGGAGGTGGGGTCGCACCGCTTCAGCATCTGCACGGTTGTTTGGTATGACATGCTATCTGCAATACAGAATGTCAGCAAACTCATGCAGTCTCCTGGTATGGATGTGGACATAGTTGTGGGTCTTTTGAAGAAGACTGAAAGAGGTCTCCAGAGCTACAGGGCAAGTGGCTTTGTGACTGCACAGATGGCGGCAAAAGACCTCTGTGAAGATATGAATGTGGAGGTTGTTTGAAACAGAAAAGGCTCAGGTCTACAAAGCGCCACTTTTCATTTGAATCGTATGATGAGCCTATCAGTGATGCACTTAGGAAGTTGGAGGTTGAATTCTTCAATGTTGTTGTCGATTCAGCCATGTCAGCCATTAAGGAGAGGTTTTCCACATTGGAAAATGTGGGAAACAAATTTGGATTTCTGACGAACTTCCCAAGTCTTCCAGGTGAGGAGCTGGCAGAGCAATGCGAGTAATTAGGCACCACACTGCACTTTGAAGGGCACTCTGATCTGGACAGTAGAGAGGCTTGTTCAAGAAATTAAGAACTTCCCTGAACTGCCATCAAAATCAATGAGCCTCCTTGATTATCACTTTGATGTATGATAAGGATCTAACGGAGATCTACCCAACTTTGGACTGCCCTCAGGATTGCGCTTACTCTGCCAGTCACAGTGGCTCAAGCAGAGAGGAGCTTTTCAAAGCTAAAGTTGATTAAGACCTACCTTAGGTCAACCATGTCTCAGGAACGGCTGACTGGCCTTGCTGTCATCAGTATTAATCACTCAATGGGGAGCAAATTTCATACGATGACATTATTGAGGATTTTGCATCAAGAAGGCCAGAAAGGTTAAGTTTTAGTTTCTTAGTGTTTCTTAGTTTGTGTTTTCTGTTCTTAGCAATGTGTATTAATTAGATTTTCTTAAGTGTGTTTTTACATGTGTGTTTATTTATTCTATTTTGTATTTGTATATTATCCTTAATATTTTTTATATTATTGTGTCTCTGCTCTTTTTTTGTATAGTATTCTTAATGTTCTCTGCTCTTCTTCATTTTTCTATATCTGATATTTTTTCCACTTTGTATGTTGTAACTTATACTGTGTTGTGCATAATTGCACATTGATTCCCTATTTAAAGTTCTATAAAAGGTTTTGCAATTGTGCACAGTTTGTCTTTCGTTTATTTAGTAAAAAAAAAAAAAAAAAAAAAAACGCGTGGGGGGGGGCGGACTCGGGAGGGTCTCGCCCGGGT
>NW_026550367.1:0-717 GCF_027596085.1 Anoplopoma fimbria | reverse complement strand
TATCGAGTTTCAAGACTATATCCTGCAGAAATGTCTTTTCGGATAAATACCAGCTTTTGGCTTAAAGTGTATAAATATCCAGATATTCCTGTATTGCTTAAAGTCAAAATAGCAGCTTTTGGCAGTTATGTAGCGTTAACTACAGGTAAACTGTGTATTAATGAACATTATCGAGTTTCGAGACTATATCCTGCAGAAATGTGTTTTAGGAGGCTTAAAGTGATAAATAGCAGCTTTTGGCAGTTATGTAGCGTTAACTACAGGTAAACTGTGTATTAATGAACATTATCGAGTTTCGGGACCATATCCTGCAGAAATGTCTTTTCGGAGCCTTAAAGTGATAAATACCAGCTTTTGGCAGAAATATGGCGTAAACTGTGTATTAATGAACATTATCGAGTTTCGAGACTATATCCTTCGTTTTGGGCTTAAAGTGACAAATACCAGCTTTTGGCAGTAATGTCGCGTTAACTTCAGGTAAACTGATAATGTTCATTAATACAAGCTGCTATTTATCACTTTATCCCAAAAAGCAGGATATAGTCTCGAAACTCGATAATGTTCAATAATACACAATTTTTACTGAAATTTGGGTAATGTTCAATAATACACAGTTTACCTGCAGTTTACGCAACATTCATGCCAAAGGCTGCTATTTGTCACTTTAAGCCCAAAAAGCGATAATGTTCTTTAAGCCTCCCACAAGACATTTCTGCA
>NW_026550366.1:0-549 GCF_027596085.1 Anoplopoma fimbria | reverse complement strand
ACAAATAGCAGCTTTTGGCAGTAATGTCGCGTAAACTGGAGGTAAACTGTGTATTAATGAACATTGTCGAGTTCGAGACTATATCCTCACAGAAATGTGTTTTAGGAAGCTTAAAGTGATAAATAGCAGCTTTTGGCAGTTAGCGTTAACTACAGGTAAACTGTGTATTAATGAAAATTATCGAGTTTCGAGATCCTTCGTTTTTGGCTTAAAGTGACAAATAGCAGCTTTTGGCAGTAATGTCGCGTAAACTGGAGGTAAACTGTGTATTAATGAACATTATCGGGTTTGAGACCATATCCTGCAGAAATGTGTTTTATGAGGCTTAAAGTGATAAATAGCAGCTTTTGGCAGTAATGTAAACGCGTAAACTGGAGTAAACTGTGTATTAATGAACATTATCGAGTTTCAAGACTATATCCTGCAGAAATGTGTTTTAGGAAGCTTAAAGTGATAAATAGCAGCTTTTGGCAGAAATATGGCGTAAACTGTGTATTAATGAACATTATCGAGTTTCTAAGACTATATCCTTTGTATTGGGCTTAAAGT
>NW_026550365.1:0-959 GCF_027596085.1 Anoplopoma fimbria | reverse complement strand
TCCTGCAGAAATGTCTTTTCGGAGCCTTAAAGTGATAAATACCAGCTTTTGGCAGAAATATGGCGTAAACTGTGTATTAATGAACATTATCGAGTTTCGAGACTATATCCTTCGTTTTGGGCTTAAAGTGACAAATACCAGCTTTTGGCAGTAATGTCGCGTTAACTTCAGGTAAACTGATAATGTTCATTAATACAAGCTGCTATTTATCACTTTATCCCAAAAAGCAGGATATAGTCTCGAAACTCGATAATGTTCTTTTTACTGAAATTTGGGTAATGTTCAATAATACACAGTTTACCTGCAGTTTACGCAACATTCATGCCAAAGGCTGCTATTTGTCACTTTAAGCCCAAAACGCGATAATGTTCTTTAAGCCTCCCACAAGACATTTCTGCAGTATAGTTACTGAAATAACACAGTTATGTGGCGTAAACTGCAGGTAAACTGTGTATTAATGAACAATATCGAGTTTCGGGACTATATCCTGCAGAAATGTCTTTTGCGAGCCTTAAAGTGATAAATAGCAGCTTTTGGCAGTAATGTCGCATTAACTTCAGGTAAACTGATAATGTTCATTAATACAAGCTGCTATTTATCACTTTATCCCAAAAAGCAGGATATAGTCTCGAAACTCGATAATGTTCAATAATACACAGTTTTTACTGAAATTTGGGTAATGTTCAATAATACACAGTTTACCTGCAGTTTACGCAACATTCATGCCAAAGGCTGCTATTTGTCACTTTAAGCCTAAAACGCGATAATGTTCATTAAGCCTCCCAAAAGACATTTCTGCAGTATAGTTACTGAAATAACACAGTTATGTGGCGTAAACTGCAGGTAAACTGTGTATTATTGAACATTACCCAAATTTCAGTAAATGTCCAGCAGAAATGTGTTTTGGGAGGCTTATAGTGGTAAACAGTTTTTGACGGTAATATGGCGTAAACTGTGTA
>NW_026550364.1:0-520 GCF_027596085.1 Anoplopoma fimbria | reverse complement strand
TTAAGCCCAAAACGCGATAATGTTCATTAAGCCTCCCAAAAGACATTTCTGCAGTATAGTTACTGAAATAACACAGTTATGTGGCGTAAACTGCAGGTAAACTGTGTATTATTGAACATTACCCAAATTTCAGTAAATGTCCAGCAGAAATGTGTTTTGGGAGGCTTATAGTGGTAAACAGTTTTTGACGGTAATATGGCGTAAACTGTGTATTAATGAACATTATCGAGTTTCGAGACTATATCCTGCGATGTTTTGGGCTTAAAGTGACAAATAGCAGCTTTTGGCAGTAATGTCGCGTAAACTGGAGGTAAACTGTGTATTAATGAACATTATCGAGTTTCGAGACTATATCCTGCAGAAATGTCTTTTCGGAGCCTTAAAGTGATAAATACCAGCTTTTGGCAGAAATATGGCGTAAACTGTGTATTAATGAACATTATCGAGTTTCGAGACTATATCCTGCAGAAATGCGTTTTAGGAGCTTAAAGTGATAAATAGCAGCTTTTGGCAGTAATGT
>NW_026550363.1:0-705 GCF_027596085.1 Anoplopoma fimbria | reverse complement strand
GTTCATTAATACAAGCTGCTATTTATCACTTTATCCCAAAAAGCAGGATATAGTCTCAAACTCGATAATGTTCAATAATACACAGTTTTTACTGAAATTTGGGTAATGTTCAATAATACACAGTTTACCTGCAGTTTACGCAACATTCATGCCAAAGGCTGCTATTTGTCACTTTAAGCCCAAAAAGCGATAATGTTCATTAAGCCTCCCACAAGACATTTCTGCAGTATAGTTACTGAAATAACACAGTTATGTGGCGTAAACTGCAGGTAAACTGTGTATTAATGAACAATATCGAGTTTCAAGACTACATCCTGCAGAAATGTGTTTTGGGAGGCTTATAGTGGTAAACAGTTTTTAATGTCGCAATATGGCGTAAACTGTGTATTAATGAACATTATCGAGTTTCAGACTATATCCTGCAGAAATGTGTTTTAGGAGGCTTAAGGTGATAAATAGTGCTTTTGGCAGTAATGTCGCGTAAACTGGAGGTAAACTGTGTATTAATGAACATTATCGAGTTTTGGGACTATATCCTGCAGAAATGTCTTTTCGGAGCCTTAAAGTGATAAATACCAGCTTTTGGCAGAAATATGGCGTAAACTGTGTATTAATGAACATTATCGAGTTTCGAGACTATATCCTTCGTTTTGGGCTTAAAGTGACAAATAGCAGCTTTTGGCAGTAATGTCGCGTAAACTGGAG
>NW_026550362.1:0-563 GCF_027596085.1 Anoplopoma fimbria | reverse complement strand
GTAAACTGTGTATTAATGAACATTATCGAGTTTCGAGACTATATCCTGCAGAAATGTCTTTTGCGAGCCTTAAAGTGATAAATACCAACCTTTGGCAGTAATGTCGCGTTAACTTCAGGTAAACTGATAATGTTCATTAATACAAGCTGCTATTTATCACTTTATCCCAAAAAGCAGGATATAGTCTCGAAACTCGATAATGTTCAATAATACACAGTTTTTACTGAAATTTGGGTAATGTTCAATAATACACAGTTTACCTGCAGTTTACGCAACATTCATGCCAAAGGCTGCTATTTGTCACTTTAAGCCTAAAACGCGATAATGTTCATTAAGCCTCCCAAAAGACATTTCTGCAGTATAGTTACTGAAATAACACAGTTATGTGGCGTAAACTGCAGGTAAACTGTGTATTATTGAACATTACCCAAATTTCAGTAAATGTCCAGCAGAAATGTGTTTTGGGAGGCTTATAGTGGTAAACAGTTTTTGACGGTAATATGGCGTAAACTGTGTATAAATGAAATTTATCGAGTTTCGAGACTATATCCTGCAGAAATGTC
>NW_026550361.1:0-668 GCF_027596085.1 Anoplopoma fimbria | reverse complement strand
CCTTCTTTCGCACGACTCTGCAGAAAGCTCAGGACCACCACAAACACCACACACTTGGTCCAGGTCATCCTGATGTTTCACTGACTCCGTCGCTGTCATGTTATGTTATGCGTATGAATTCAAAGCGGATATGACGACAACACCCGACTGGTCTGACCAGTTATCTCTAAATATCAAGTGTGCTTCCTGTTGCTGTTCTTTTTCTTATTCTTTTGTTGTTATTGCTTCATTTTTTTCTTCTTCTTCTTCTAGATCGTGTTTTTCTTTTTCTTTGTGTTGTTTTGTTGTCGTTCTTGTTCTTCTTGTTTGTGTTCTTCTATTTCGTCCTCTCATAATAAAGGTTGTGTCACTGGTACCAGGCTTTATCAGCACATACAGAGGGGTTACATCTCTATTTTTGCCTACATATGATTTTAATTGTACAGTAACAGACCTGTAAACATGCAGAGGAGGTTTATACACAAACCAGAACAACAGTAAAGTAGTAACAAAGAGAAACAGATGCTTTCCTTTCTTCGTGCTGTAAAGATTGATGAAGAGGGTAACTGAGGAGACGGAGAGCAGTTATCCTCTGACTCCATCTACTGTCCAGTCTTGGTAATCTTTAACTATGATCTAAAGCACAGAACCAGATGTGCTCATGATGTTCTAACACCTGAGAGGAGACT
>NW_026550360.1:0-976 GCF_027596085.1 Anoplopoma fimbria | reverse complement strand
TGAAAGATGGCTAATTCAAGATTTATTCTGTATCTTTGACATTCGAATTAACTTCAAAGTTTGTCGTATCTTTTTGTAGATATTACAGTTATATATATATTTTTTAACCTTAATGCAAAATAAAAAAATAGCTCATTAGTATGAGCTTGTGGTATCTTGTACATTTAAAAGTAATCTGGAGTAAAACTAATGCTGTGCATCTGAACTCTATTAAATATATCTTTAAATGATGCACGAGGCATTCAGAATATTTCAGCCATAAAACACATCGTTTGAAAAATGAATTAATCTAACTGAAAGTAATGTTCCTTCTAGCACTCTACCTGTCTCTACCTGTCTCTACCTGTCTCTACCTGTGTAACTCAGCAGCACAAACAATGTGCTGCTGAGTTACACAGGACGGGAATGACATGATTTTAAAGTTTTACTATCTATCTTTATAAAAGCTTTTTAAAACATCTGTGTTGTCAGAGTCTAATGCCTATTTTCTGTTTTAAGATGTTTGATGCACTCTGCCGAAGAAAATGTCTCCTTTTAGCACAATAAAGTAGATTTCACTCTACTCTCTTTCTCTTTCTTCTTGTTTCCTCGTGTGCCTCCGTTCTCTGGTGAAAAAGTTACCATGACAGCACAATGCCCCAGGATTAAACATGTCTGATCTTATTCCAGTCTAAACAGGCATAAAAGACACACTCACCTCCTTTCACACGACTCTGCAGAAAGCTCAGGACCACCATAAAAACAATACACTTTGTCACGGTCATCCTGGTCCGTCAATGTCGTGTTAGGTTTTGCATATGAATTCAAAGCTGATGTGACGACACCCGACTGGTCTGACCAGTTATCTCTAAATATCAAGTGTGCTTCCTGTTGCTGTTCTTTTTCTTATTCTTTTTGTTGTTATTGCTCATTTTTTTCTTCTTCTTCTTCTAGATCGTGTTTTTCTTTTTATTTGTGTTGTTTTGTTGTCGTTCTT
>NW_026550359.1:0-1319 GCF_027596085.1 Anoplopoma fimbria | reverse complement strand
TCTACCCGGCATGCAATGCGCGGTGATCGCCGGAACCTATTTCCCGGTCACCGGGATTCTACCGGGACGCCTCCTCTAGCTTCCCAGACGGCTCAACCTCCTCTAGCTATGCTAGCTAGAGGAGGTTGAGCCGGCCGGTCCACCGGTACCGGTACCGTGAAAAACACCGGTAATCCGGCACACCGGTATACAGGAGGATGAGCCGTCCAGATCAACATCCGTGAAAACATCATGACGTGACGTCACTGCACCGCGACTGTGACAAACGCGAAACATTAAATAAAGATAATAAAACATTAAATGAAGAGAATGAAACATTAAATAAAGAGAATAAAACATTAAATGAAGATAATATAACATTTAACAATGGCCAAGCTGTCATCCCTGATG
Organism: Anoplopoma fimbria; assembly: GCF_027596085.1. NCBI lineage: Eukaryota > Metazoa > Chordata > Actinopteri > Perciformes > Anoplopomatidae > Anoplopoma > Anoplopoma fimbria. The sequence goes on along the minus strand of NW_026550359.1, from coordinate 929 downwards.
AACAATACCTCCCACCACATGCAGGACACCCTGGCAGCTCTGTGCAGCTCCTTCAGCCACCGGCTGCTTCACCCCCGGTGTGTGAAGGAGAGGTACCGCAGGTCCTTCCTTCCTGCTGCTGTCAGGCTGCACAACCAACTCTATTAAAAATTAATTTTTTTTTTTTTTTTTTAAATCTACCCGGCATGCAATGCGCGGTGATCGCCGAACCTATTTCCCGGTCACCGGGATTCTACCGGGACGCCTCCTCTAGCTCCCAGACGGCTCAACCTCCTCTAGCTATGAGCCGGCCGGTCCACCGGTACCGGTACCGTGAAAAACACCGGTAATCCGGCACACCGGTATACAGGAGGATGAGCCGTCCAGATCAACATCCGTGAAAACATCATGACGTGACGTCACTGCACCGCGACTGTGACAAACGCGAAACATTAAATAAAGATAATAAAACATTAAATGAAGAGAATGAAACATTAAATAAAGAGAATAAAACATTAAATGAAGATAATATAACATTTAACAATGGCCAAGCTGTCATCCCTGATGAACAATACCTCCCACCACATGCAGGACACAATAGAAACCTGTGCAATACATTGCACTGTGCAATAATGGTTAAAAAAGTTAAAAGTAGTTGAAATAGTTGTTGTTTTTTCTCTGTCTGTAAATATAGTATTTCAGTTATTGTTGTTTTTTTCTACTGTTTTTTTTATTGCTTATTTATAATACTTGTTTTATTTTATTTTTATTTTTCATTTTTTATTTTATTTATTTTAAAAATAAGAACTTGAAAATGTAAATATATACATATATATATATATATATATAATAAATATATTGTGTTTTATATGTATGAACAAATGTCTCAATAAAGTTATTGAATTTAAAAATGAATAAATAAATAAATTAAATAAATTAAAAATTAATTT
>NW_026550358.1:0-505 GCF_027596085.1 Anoplopoma fimbria | reverse complement strand
TGTGTTTAAATAAAACAATATTTTACCTGCAATTAATCGAGAGTCAACCTCTCTGTGGGAGTAGTTGAATACTTTAATTCTTTCAGGTATGCTTTTTCTAACACTGTATCTCATGATGTGTCGCTTTGTGTTTGCTTTCTTTTGATTTTCAGATGGAGTTCCTGACCTCTGCTCCACCCAAAACACTGCCGACCTCCTTGATTGGAGTTCAGATATGGATGGTGAGTTGAATAGCCTTTCTTTATGGCCATTTATTGTACAGTGTATAATTAAATTGTACAAAAACAGTTACAAAGTATTTTGCTAAAGGACCCTACTGAGTGTTTTTCCAATCTAAAACACGCTAGTTACAAGAACAATTGTATATTACAGGACTAATCACCATAGCATTGTTATTCACTCATCATTTTATCAAGATTAACATATCACTACTGTGGATTAGGACCAACAAGCAGGAGTAGTTTAGTAAGATTGAGTCATTTGAAAAGCACAATCAAGATATCTA
>NW_026550357.1:0-608 GCF_027596085.1 Anoplopoma fimbria | reverse complement strand
CTACTGAACTACTTGATTCTGCTAGGATAGACTAAGTATATTGCCTTCTTAAAATTGATCTTAAACTGTACCAAGCCTGCTTAAAAAAGGGTTAGTGACTGATGCTGATTCTACTGTTCTGATATTCTCTAATCCAGGTAGTGTTTGATGCTCTGTTGTGTTTGATGCTCTGTTGTGTTTGATGCTCCTGTGCCTTTAATCAGGAACTGCTCTGAAGTGTGCTTTAGCTTCAATAAGGTCAATTGTCCTCTTAACTGCTAGGGGGAGTGAGCACGCATCTCAAGGATATATATATACTCAGACCACAAACCTTACTCCAGTGTATTTTGACTCTGGAGGGATACTGAGCAGAACTACTTGATTCTGCTAGGATAGACTAAGTATATTGCCTTCCAGCACGTCTGGTGTTCAATCGCCCCCAAATTCTCTCCCACACAACTTCCCTTCTCCGTTCCCTACACTGGCTCCTGTAAGAGCTCGCATACAGTTTAAGACTCTGGTGCTAGCCTACAGGGCAGTGAAAGGAACAGCTCCTTCCTATCTCCAGGCCTTGGTCAAGCCCTACACCCCCGCTCGACCACTTCGCTCTGCTGCCTCGGGGCGATTGG
>NW_026550356.1:0-628 GCF_027596085.1 Anoplopoma fimbria | reverse complement strand
CTCTGTTTGTCTCTCTATTTGTCTCTCTGTTTGTCTCTCTGTCTCTCTGTTTGTTTGTCTCTCTGTTTGTCTGTCTCCCTGTCTGTCTGTCTCTCTGTTTGTCTCCCTGTTTGTCTGTCTCTCTGTCTGTCTCCCTGTCTGTCTGTCTCTCTGTTTGTCTCCCTGTTTGTCTGTCTCTCTGTCTGTCTCTCTGTTTGTCTCTCTGTTTGTCTGTCTGTCTCTCTATTTGTCTCTTTGTTTGTCTCTCTGTCTCTCTCTGTTTGTCTCTCTATTTGTCTCTCTGTCTCTCTGTTTGTCTCTCTGTCTGTCTTGTCTCTCTGTCTCTCTGTTTGTCTCTCTGTTGTCTCTCTGTCTCTCTGTTTGTCTCACTGTCTGTCTGTCTCTCTGTTTGTCTCTCTGTCTGTCTCTCTGTTTCTGTCTCTCTGTTTGTCTCTCTGTTTGTCTCTCTGTCTCTCTGTTTGTCTCACTGTCTGTCTGTCTCTCTGTTTGTCTCTCTGTCTGTCTCTCTGTTTGTCTCTCTGTCTCTCTGTCTGTCTCTCTGTTTGTCTCCCTGTCTGTTTGTCTCTCTGTTTGTCTCTCTGTCTCTCTGTTTGTCTCTCTGTCTCTCTGTTTGTCTCCTTGTCTGTCT
>NW_026550355.1:0-597 GCF_027596085.1 Anoplopoma fimbria | reverse complement strand
TGTCTCTCTGTTTGTCTCTCTATTTGTCTCTCTGTTTGTCTCTCTGTTTGTCTCTCTGTCTCTCTGTTTGTCTCTCTGTCTGTCTCTCTGTTTGTCTCTCTGTCTCTCTGTTTGTCTCTCTGTTTGTCTCTCTGTCTGTCTCTCTGTTTGTCTCTCTGTTTGTCTCTCTGTTTGTCTCTCTCTCTGTTTGTCTCTCTGTCTCTCTGTTTGTCTCTCTGTTTGTCTCTCTGTTTGTCTCTCTGTTTGTCTCTCTGTCTCTCTGTTTGTCTCTCTGTTTGTCTCTCTGTCTCTCTGTTTGTCTCTCTGTCTGTCTCTCTGTTTGTCTCTCTGTCTGTCTCTCTGTTTGTCTCTCTGTTTGTCTCTCTGTCTCTGTTTGTCTCTCTCTCTCTCTGTTTGTCTGTCTGTCTCTCTCTTTGTCTCCCTGTTTGTCTGTCTCTCTGTCTGTTTGTCTCTCTGTCTCTCTGTTTGTCTCTCTGTTTGTCTCTCTCTCTGTTTGTCTCTCTGTCTCTCTATTTGTCTCTCTGTTTGTCTCTCTCTCTCTCTCTGTTTGTCTCTCTCTTTGTCTTTTTCTATTTGTCTCTCTGTTTATCTCTCTGT
>NW_026550354.1:0-382 GCF_027596085.1 Anoplopoma fimbria | reverse complement strand
TATTACTAAGCGGAGGAAAAGAAACTAACCAGGATTCCCTCAGTAGCGGCGGCGAAGAGAGGAAGAGCCCAGCGCCGAATCCCCGTCCGACGGGCGGATTGGGGAAATGTGGCGTATGGAAGACCGCTTGCCCGGTGTCGCTCGGGGGCCTGAGTCCTTCTGATCGAGGCTCAATGGCCATGGACGGTGTGAGGCCGGTAACGGCCCCGTGTGGGGTCCGGTCTTCTCCAAGGTCGGGTTGTTTGGGAATGCAGCCCAAAGTGGGTGGTAAACTCCATCTAAGGCTAAATACCGGCCACGAGACCCGATAGTCAACAAGTACCTTAAGGGAAAGTTGAAAGAACTTTGAAGAGAGTTCAGAGAGGGCGTGAAACCGTTGAGA
>NW_026550353.1:0-971 GCF_027596085.1 Anoplopoma fimbria | reverse complement strand
CGACCGCAGGCTGAAAACGGAAGGATAGCATAGCTAGAGGAGGTTGAGCCGTCCGGGAGCTAGAGGAGCCGTCCCGGTAGAATCCCGGTGACCGGGAAATAGGTTCCGGCGATCACCGCGGATTGCATGCCAGGTAGTTTTTATTTTATTTTATTTTTTTTTAAATTCAATAACTTTCTTGAGACATTTGTTCATATTACGGTGTTTTCACGGTACCGGTACCGGTGGACCGGCCGGCTCAACCTCCTATAGCTAGCATAGCTAGGGAGGTTGAGCCGTCTGGGAACTAGAGGAGGCGTCCCGGTAGAATCCCGGTGACCGGGAAATAGGTTCCGGCGATCACCGCGCATTGCATGCCGGGTAGATTTTATTTATTTATTTATTTTTTAATTTTAATTTTTAATTTTTTTTTTAATTTTAATTTTTTTTTTTTTTTTAATTCAATAACTTTATTGAGACATTTGTTCATACATATAAAACACAATATATTTATATATATATATATATATATATATATATATATATTTACATTTTCAAGTTCTTATTTAAGATCTTAAGTTGATGCCACGAAGGCTGAAACATCATCTATTATCTTTATTTAATGTTTTATTCTATTCATTTAATGTTTCATTATCTTTATTAAATGTTATATTCTCTTTATTTAATGTTTCATTCTCTTTATTTAATGTTTTATTATCTTCATTTAATGTTTTATTCTCTTTGTTTAATGTTTTAATATCTTTATTTAATGTTTTATTCTATTTATTTAATGTTTCATTCTCTTTATTTAATGTTTTAATATCTTTATTTAATGTTTTAATATCTTTATTTAATGTTTTCTTATCTTTATTTAATGTTTCGCGTTTGTCACAGTCGCGGTGCAGTGACGTCACGTCATGATGTTTTCACGGATGTTTATCTGGACGGCTCATCCTCCTGTATACCAGTGTGCCGGATTACCGGTGTTTTTC
>NW_026550351.1:0-1005 GCF_027596085.1 Anoplopoma fimbria | reverse complement strand
CGGCTCAACCTCCAGCCGGTCTTTTAGCACACTAAAACGGCGTAAAATGACCTCCAGCAGCCCAGGGAGGAAAAAAATAGCAGGCGCTTTCCGGAGGATTTTAGTGCTGAAATCCGGCTGAATCTGTCTTTTAAGGCAGTGAAACGGCGTAAAATGACCGGCATCACAGCGTCAAAACACCCGCAGCAGAGTGCTCCAAGTCAGGGTAAACTCTGGGAGTGACAGCGGGTCTTTTAGCACACTAAAACGGCGTAAAATGAACCGACACAACCATGCTGCTCCATCCGCCTAAAAAATGACCGCGACCGCCAGCTGAAAACGTCCGTAAAAGAGAGCATGAAGTGGCTAAACAGTGGTGCCATCAGCCTGTCTCTCCATGCTGCTGAATCCGCGTGAAAATGACCGCGACCGCGGGCTGAAAACGGAAGGATAGCATAGCTAGAGGAGGTTGAGCCGTCCGGGAGCTAGAGGAGCCGTCCCGGTAGAATCCCGGTGACCGGGAAATAGGTTCCGGCGATCACCGCGGATTGCATGCCAGGTAGTTTTTATTTTATTTTATTTTTTTAAATTCAATAACTTTCTTGAGACATTTGTTCATACATATAAACGAAAGATCATTATCTTTATTTAATGTTTTATTATCTTTATTTAATGTTTCGCGTTTGTCACAGTCGCGGTGCAGTGACGTCACGTCATGATGTTTTCACGGATGTTTATCTGGACGGCTCATCCTCCTGTATACCGGTGTGCCGGATTACCGGTGTTTTTCACGGTACCGGTACCGGTGGACCGGCCGGCTCAACCTCCTATAGCTAGCATAGCTAGAGGAGGTTGAGCCGTCTGGGAAACTAGAGGAGGCGTGCAGTGGCCCGATCCGTCATGATGTTTTCACGGATGTTTATCTGGACGGCTCATCCTCCTGTATACCGGTGTGCCGGATTACGGTGTTTTCACGGTACGGTACCGGTGGACGGCCGGCTCAACCTCCTATAGCTAGCATAGCTA
>NW_026550350.1:0-691 GCF_027596085.1 Anoplopoma fimbria | reverse complement strand
CCTGTTTAGAGAAAGGTTTAAGGTGGAATATTTTGTGAAAGGCTTTTTTTTTTTTTTTTTTACATCCTTGACACTTCCTTCTTTGCCTTTGTTATGATTTGTAGCTTTGTTGTGTTGTGTTAGGACCAAACTTAGATTATTTTCTATGCAGAAAAACAACAAATCTAGGATAGATTATACTGTTAAACATAGATTTATATTTTCTGTTTGGAAACATACAATTTGTGAGTATTTTGGAACACACGATTATGGTTACTAAGTCGATTAAATTACATATAAATATACTTAGCCCTATTTCTTTAAAATAAAAAAAATAAACAGTATCTGGTACAGACCAAACAAAAACATCCCTTCTCTCCCCCCAAGTGAAATTTCAAATTTTGGACTGTCTGTGCACAAATTCAACACAGGGCAAATATCTGTATATGAAAGGACAGAGGAGAGTCTCAGTGCTCCACAGATATAAGAACCAAGTTGATGGGACATTTTGAGACTTGTTATTTCACATTGAATATCCGTAACCCTAACCCACATTGGCACCATTAAAGTATGCTGAATAAACAAATACAGGGCTTTCCACAAGGATGTGGAGTAGTCAACCAGCTGGGGGCATGACCTCTCTATCCCCCCCCTTCAACTCTTACATGCTTCCAGGTTGAATATATATATATAATATAGAGCAGCCTATTAT
>NW_026550349.1:0-471 GCF_027596085.1 Anoplopoma fimbria | reverse complement strand
TTACTACTACTATTAATACATACTGCCAAAAGCTGCTATTTATCACTTTAAAGCCCCCAAAACACATTTCTGTGTTACACCCTGAAAAGGAGAGAAATCAATAAAGGTGCTCGGACACGATGCTTTCTCTGTGGCAGCTTCATTGAGAATGAGGCATCGTTTTCAACGTATTCACATAGGTACAAAAGTAAACACACAAACGCATTAGTATTAAAATCAAACGTCATACTTTGAATGCGTGTCTTACTGAGCTAAAACTCAATCAAAATGCGCGCAATATGCTGGTCACATGCCGCTCCATGGCAGCCACTGACGAAGCAGAGTTTAGCTAGCTACTTAGCAGTATACAAATGAACAGTCTTAAAATTACAATAACGCTGCCAAAAACACTCAACATTCAGTCAGCATGTCAACAAAACAACTTATATACTATTACATATTACAAAGTTCCAGAGCAGAAATACTCATTTC
>NW_026550348.1:0-492 GCF_027596085.1 Anoplopoma fimbria | reverse complement strand
AATAATACGTAGTTTACATGATTTCCATCAAGAAACTGGCTCTAAGCAGCTAAGCAGCAGGTCATTTTCAGGTAAAACTGAAGTTATATGCAAATACTGCTGCTGAGAGCCAGTTTCTTGATGGTAAAGTATGTATTTTGAACATTGTCCGAAATTTCAGTTACTATCCTGCAGAAATCTGGCTCTAAGCAGCTAAGGCAGGTCATTTTCAGGTAAAACTGAAGTTATATGCAAATACTGCTGAGAGCCAGTTTCTTGATGGTAAAGTATGTATTTTGAACATTGTCCGAAATTTCAGTTACTATCCTGCAGAAATGTGTTTTGGGAGCTTTAAAGTCATAAATAGCAGTATGTGTGGATAATGTTCAATAATACGTAGTTTACATGATTTCCATCAAGAAACTGGCTCTAAGCAGCAGTATTTGCAATTTCAGGTCATTTTCAGGTACAACTGAAGTTATATGTAAATACTGCTGCTGAGAGCCAGTTTCT
>NW_026550347.1:0-667 GCF_027596085.1 Anoplopoma fimbria | reverse complement strand
GTACAGACACATGACATCTATTGTGTGGATAATGTTCAATAATACGTAGTTTACATGATTTCATCAAGAAACTGGCTCTAAGCAGCTAAGCAGCAGGTCATTTTCAGGTAAAACTGAAGTTATATGCAAATACTGCTGTTTACAGCCAGTTTCTTGATGGCAAAGTATGTATTATTGAACATTATCCTACATTTCAGTCACTATCCTGCAGAAATGTGTTTTTGGACCTTTAAAGTCATAAATAGCAGCGTTTGGCTGCTTTTGGCAGTATTCAATTCAATTCAATTCAATTCAGTTTATTTTGTATAGCCCAGAATCACAAATTACAAATTTGCCTCAGAGGGCTTTACAATCTGTGTCACATGCGACATCCTCTGTCCTTCCCTCACATCGGCACAGGAAAAACTCCCTAAAAACCCCTTTAACAGGGAGAAAAAAGGAAGAAACCTATGGGAGAACGACAGAGGAGGGATCCTTCTCCCAGGATGGACAGAATGCAATAGATGTCATGTGTACAGACACATGACATCTATTGTGTGGATAATGTTCAATAATACGTAGTTTACATGATTTCCATCAAGAAACTGGCTCTAAGCAGCTAAGCAGCAGGTCATTTTCAGGTAAAACTGAAGTTATATGCAAATATTGCTGCTGAGAGCCAGTTTCT
>NW_026550346.1:0-705 GCF_027596085.1 Anoplopoma fimbria | reverse complement strand
TTAAAGCTCCAAAACCACATTTCTGCAGGATAGTGACTGGAAATGTAGGATAATGTTCAATAATACATAGCTTACATGATTTCCATGAAGAAACTGGCTCTAAGCAGCAGTATTTGCAATTTCAGGTCATTTTCAGGTACCGTATTTTCCACACTATAGGGGCGCACTGGATTATAAGACGACTGTCAATGAATGGTCTATTTTCGATCTTTTTTCATATATAAAGCGCACCGGACTATAAGGCGCATTAAGCGAAACAAAACAGTCAGTCAGTCAAACTTTCTCCACTTCCTACCATTGATTCATTAATGTTGAATTCTCTCGCAGCTGCTCTATTCCCATGTTCTACTGCGTGATTGACAGCCTTGAGTTTGAAGTCCGTCGTCAGCGTGTCTCATGACAGGTGCCATGTTGGTCTCTTAAGGGCTACCACACTGTGATGCATATGAAGTACAGAGTGGCATTACTCGCGCGTCCTGACTACGGTAGCCGTAATGCTGTTGCGTGGTGCGGCTTTTAGAAGCCTATCAAAGTCGTACTATGTAGTGACCACTCACTAGCAGGACAATATTGGTTAGAATTGGGCAGCCAAACTAGCCTTGTTGACGTTATATTTACGTGTTAGGTTTATTCAACTACATTACCGGCATGACCGTTAGCGGGTTGATGAGTTAATGATGTGGGATCGGGAGCGCTTGTTGTGTT
>NW_026550345.1:0-1883 GCF_027596085.1 Anoplopoma fimbria | reverse complement strand
CATGGTTGTTTCGGTTCATTTTACGCCGTTTTAGTGTGCTAAAAGACCCGCTGTCACTCCCAGAGTTTACCCTGACTTGGAGCACTCTGCTGCGGGTGTTTTGACGCTGTGATGCCGGTCATTTTACGCCGTTTCACTGCCTTAAAAGACAGATTAAGCCGGATTTCAGCACTAAAATGTCACTTGAAAATGTAAATATATACATATATATATATATATATATATATATATATAATATATGTGTTTTATATGTATGAACAAATGTCTCAATAAAGTTATTGAATTAAAAAAAATAAAAAAAATAAAATTAAAAAAAAAATTAAAATTAAAATTAAAAAATAAATAAATAAATAAAATCTACCCGGCATGCAATGCGCGGTGATCGCGAACCTATTTCCCGGTCACCGGGATTCTACCGGGACGCCTCCTCTAGCTCCCAGACGGCTCAACCTCCTCTAGCTATGCTAGCTATAGGAGGTTGAGCCGGCGTCCACCGGTACCGGTACCGTGAAAAACACCGGTAATCCGGCACACCGGTATACAGGAGGATGAGCCGTCCAGATAAACATCCGTGAAAACATCATGACGTGACGTCACTGCACCGTGACTGTGACAAACTCGAAACATTAAATAAAGATAATAAAACATTAAATAAAGATAATGATCTTTCGTTTATATGTATGAACAAATGTCTCAAGAAAGTTATTGAATTTAAAAAAATAAAATAAAATAAAAACTACCCGGCATGCAATGCGCGGTGATCGCCGGAACCTATTTCCCGGTCACCGGGATTCTACGGGACGGCTCCTCTAGCTCCCGGACGGCTCAACCTCCTCTAGCTATGCTATCCTTCCCTTTTCAGCCCGCGGTCGCGTCATTTTCACGCGGATTCAGCAGCATGGAGAGACAGGCTGATGGCACCACTGTTTAGCCACTTCATGCTCTCTTTTACGGACGTTTTCAGCGGCGGTCGCGGTCATTTTTAGGCGGATGGAGCAGCATGGTTGTTTCGGTTCATTTTACGCCGTTTTAGTGTGCTAAAAGACCCGCTGTCACTCCCAGAGTTTACCCTGACTTGGAGCACTCTGCTGCGGGTGTTTTGACGCTGTGATGCCGGTCATTTTACGCCGTTTCACTGCCTTAAAAGACAGATTAAGCCGGATTTCAGCACTAAAATCCTCCGGAAAGCGCCTGCTATTTTTTCCTCCCTGGGCTGCTGGAGGTCATTTTACGCCGTTTTAGTGTGCTAAAAGACCGGCTGGAGGTTGAGCCGGCCGGTCCACCGGTACCGGTACCGTGAAAAACACCGGTAATCCGGCACACCGGTATACAGGAGGATGAGCCGTCCAGATAAACATCCGTGAAAACATCATGACGTGGCGTCAGTCTCAATAAAGTTATTGAATTAAAAAAAAATTTAAAAAAAAATTAAAAAAAAAAAAAAATTAAAATTAAAAAATAAATAAATAAATAAAATCTACCCGGCATGCAATGCGCGGTGATCGCCCAGGAACCTATTTCCGGTCACCGGGATTCTACCGGGACGCCTCCTCTAGCTCCCAGACGGCTCAACCTCCTCTAGCTATGCTAGCTATAGGAGGTTGAGCCCCCGGCCCGATCCACGGTACCGGTACCGTGAAAAACACCGGTAATCCGGCACACCGGTATACAGGAGGATGAGCCGTCCAGATAAACATCCGTGAAAACATCATGACGTGACGTCACTGCACCGTGACTGTGACAAACGCGAAACATTAAATAAAGATAATAAAACATTAAATAAAGATAATGATCTTTCGTTTATATGTATGAACAAATGTCTCAAGAAAGTTATTGAATTTAAAAAAATAAAATAAAATAAAAACTACCCGGCATGCAATGCG
>NW_026550344.1:0-1230 GCF_027596085.1 Anoplopoma fimbria | reverse complement strand
AGTGCTTTTTTGTGATAATACTTAATCTGCCCTATTTTTTCTTTCTTCCAAGATTGAGCAGTGCTGGTTTCCACACATACCGCTTAGAATTATCTTGGCAAAGCCCACTCAGAGAATCTTTTCATAGAGTCCCATGTGTTTTTGGCAAACTCTATGCGGGCTTTATGGCAGAGTGGCCCGACGGAAGCCTCTCCTCAGTGCAAGACATATGAAAGCCCGCATAGAGTTTGCCAAAAAACACATGGAGGACTCCCAAACTATGAGAAATAAGATTCTCTGGTCTGATGAGACCAAGATTGAACTTTTTGCCGTTAATTCTAAGCGGTATGTGTGGAGAAAACCAGGCACTGCTCATCACCTGCCCAATACAATCCCAACAGTGAAACATGGTGGTGGCAGCATCATGCTATGGGGGTGTTTTTCAGCTGCAGGGACAGGACGACTGGTTGCAATTGAAGGAAACATGAATGCGGCCAAGTACAGAGATATCCTGGAAGAAAACCTCCTCCAGAGTGCTCAGGACCTCAGACTGGGCCGAAGGTTCACCTTCCAACAAGACAATGACCCGAAGCACACAGCTAAAATAACAAAGGAGTGGCTTCGGAACAAGTCTGTGACCATTCTTGACTGGCCCAGCCAGAGCCCTGACCTAAACCCATCCAGATCCAGTTTCTTGATGGTAAAGTATGTATTTTGAACATTGTCCTAAATTTCAGTTACTATCCTGCAGAAATGTGTTTTGGGAGCTTTAAAGTCATAAATAGCAGTATGTGTGGATAATGTTCAATAATACGTAGTTTACATGATTTCCATCAAGAAACTGGCTCTAAGCAGCAGTATTTGCAATTTCAGGTCATTTTCAGGTAAAACTGTAGGTAACACTGTCGTATCTTTCATGCGACCGTGCTGTTGAAGTGATGAGGAAGGATGCTCCGCGGACACAGTTCTTGCTGGTATAATGAAGTTTATTACAAACAAGCAACACATGTCATGACGGACGTCTAGAGCGCCGGAGGTCTCGAGTCGAATCTGTGAGTTCCCTACCTTTCGGGTTCTCACACCTTCTTATATATTGTACATGTTATTCACATTTGGGCTGAAGTCAAGACCTTGTATGGGGCTCCGATATTCTATACATTTGCCCTTTGGCCCCTGGTATCCCGCACAACTGCTTCCTATATATCATATAAGACAAGAGCACTGGGGGCCTTTGTTGTATTGTACAAGGCC
>NW_026550343.1:0-1053 GCF_027596085.1 Anoplopoma fimbria | reverse complement strand
AGCACAACAAATTTGGTAGCAGAGGATGGTTTTCGGAAAAGGATTCGCGACAAGGAGAAGTTTTTAAACTTATTTTCTTGTCTTGCAGACGCCGGAGAAATTCCGAGCGCTCGCCGACAAGCAGAGGGATTCTGCTGACCTCGGGAAACTGATCACAAGCGCACAACAACTAAAGGTAAGCAGAAGCCTATTCCACTGAAATTCTGCATATCGTAGACAGCTAAAATCTAAATTGTGTGATCAGAAGTACCGGGTGTGAGTATGATCTAAATTTTAAACGATAAAAAAAAAAAAAGTGTTTAACTTTCAAAGACAACTGAGTATTGCATTTCGTAAAGTTTTCATGCCATAGTGTGTACATATGCGTGAATGGGTCTATCAGAAAACGCTGGATGACGGACGAGTGAAGGGTTCATAATACTCATGTGTAGAGTGAAGTAGAGGACGCGTACACACACGCTGAATTGAATCATTCGAATTCCATGAGTATGTAAACAATTCACTAACGAGCATAACGCGTTTTGGACCAAGATAGAATTGTATGTGTAGTACTGTGTGATCATCATATATCGTGACTTAAAGGTAGAAAATAGATAGTTCCTCCGGGACTAGAGTTGACAAGCGTGTGACCATTAAAAGGCCTACGGGCAGTGTCATAGCGAATTGTAACTCTAGCAGTGGCTATAAACAAGAAAAGGATAAATAGTTCCTCCGGGACTAGAGTTGATAAAACGTGTGACCATAAAAAACCTACGGGCAGTGTCATAGCGAATTGTAACTCTAGCAGTGGCTATAAACAAGGCATAAGAAAAGATAAAGCTAAGAGCTAAAATACGTTGGAGCTCACAGTTAAATTTGGAGACTGATTCAGACAACAAGGCGGCTTCCTCTCCCGCAGCAGCACACACACATCAGACACAAGCAACCGCACCTTCACACCAACACACAGACATGAGTAGCTACGGGGAATGGTTAAGAGATAGGATAACTAAGGGGGGAGGAACAAAGAACGGAGATGGGAAAATTATGGCAAGGTTGACAGACAGGTGGAAG
>NW_026550342.1:0-610 GCF_027596085.1 Anoplopoma fimbria | reverse complement strand
AAACATTAAATAAAGAGAATGAAACATTAAATAAATAGAATAAAACATTAAATAAAGATATTAAAACATTAAACAAAGAGAATAAAACATTAAATGAAGATAATAAAACATTAAATAAAGAGAATGAAACATTAAATAAAGAGAATATAACATTTAATAAAGATAATGAAACATTAAATGAATAGAATAAAACATTAAATAAAGATAATAGATGATGTTTCAGCCTTCGTGGCATCAACTTAAGATCTTAAAAATAAGAACTTGAAAATGTAAATATATACATATATATATATATATATATATATATAAATATATTGTGTTTTATATGTATGAACAAATGTCTCAATAAAGTTATTGAATTAAAAAAAATTAAAAATTAAAATTAAAAAAAAAATTAAAAATTAAAATTAAAAAATAAATAAATAAATAAAATCTACCCGGCATGCAATGCGCGGTGATCGCCGAACCTATTTCCCGGTCACGGGGATTCTACCGGGACGCCTCCTCTAGCTCCCAGGCGGCTCAACCTCCTCTAGCTATGCTAGCTATAGGAGGTTGAGCGGCTTTTTTCCACCGATACGGTACCGTGAAAAACACGGTAATCCGGCAC
>NW_026550341.1:0-1083 GCF_027596085.1 Anoplopoma fimbria | reverse complement strand
GTACCGGTACCGTGACAAACGCGAAACATTAAATAAAGATAATAAAACATTAAATAAAGATATTAAAACATTAAATAAAGATATTAAAAACATTAAATGAAGAGAATGAAACATTAAATAAATAGAATAAAACATTAAATAAAGATATTAAAACATTAAATAAAGAGAATAAAACATTAAATGAAGAGAATGAAACATTAAATAAAGATAATGAAACATTAAATAAAGAGAATATAACATTTAACAAAGATAATGAAACATTAAATAAATAGAATAAAACATTAAATAAAGATATTAAAACATTAAACAAAGAGAATAAAACATTAAATGAAGATAATAAAACATTAAATAAAGAGAATGAAACATTAAATAAAGAGAATATAACATTTAACAAAGATAATGAAACATTGTGAGTCAGATCGGGTGTCCTGCAGCACGGGGCCCCACAAGGAACCGTTCTGGCTCCATTCCTCTTCTCCATATACACATCAGACTTCACATACAACTCTGCTACCTGCCACCTGCAAAAGTTCTCTGACGACTCTGCAATCGTCGGCCTCATCTCCGCAGGCGATGAGAGGGAATACAGAGAACTGAACCAGGACTTCACAGGATGGTGCCGGCGGAACCGCCTCCAGATCAACTCTGGTAAAACCAAAGAGCTGGTGGTGGACTTCCACCGGGGAAAACACTGTCCTCCGGAACCAGTGAACATCCAGGGACAGGACATTGAGATTGTGCAATCTTATAAGTACCTGGGTGTTCACTTGAACAATAAACTGGACTGGACTAATCACTCAAATGCACTTTATAAAAGGGTCAGAGCAGACTCTATCTGCTGAGGAGACTGAGGTCTTTTGGAGTGCAGGGAGCACTCTGAAGACCTTTTTCAACTCTGTGGTGGCATCAGCCATCTTTTATGCAGTGGTCTGCTGGAGCAGCAGCATCCCAGCAGCAGACAAGAAGAGACTCAACAAGCTTGTCAGGAAGGCCAGCAGTGTGCTGTATGTCGATAATAAGACATAGTATAGTGTGTCGAAAAAAGTCATCAAAGAGTCATAGTATAGTGTGTCGATAAGATGA
>NW_026550340.1:0-957 GCF_027596085.1 Anoplopoma fimbria | reverse complement strand
TTTAAAAGGCCCTTTGGTAGGCACAATATTTGCTTACGGCCATACCACCCTGAACACGCCCGATCTCGTCTGATCTCGGAAGCTAAGCAGGGTCGGGCCTGGTCAGTACTTGGATGGGGAGACCGCCTGGGAATACCAGGTGCTGTAAGCTTTTTTCACTCCTCTTTACAAAAAGCAGAGGGCGCTGCTGCTTTTTCAGTGGACACCGACAGGGTGGGAAGGATATAGCTAGATCATGACTTGCCGGTATAGAAATGACACAAATCCAGTTAAATGATGGCTTTCATCATTCCTAAGCTCATCGATCATTTTCTTTTCAATTTTATGCTAACGTATTCTACATTTCAACAGTAAATATTAATATTTTTACTGCACTACATTTGTGATCCTTATAGCCACTTTGTACATTCTGATTTGACATTTAAAAGCTGTGAGTGTGTCTGGAAATCTGCAGGCGCTCCCTGTATAGACGACAGAGCAAAGCGTGGTGATATAGTATCTTTAAAAGGACCTTTGGTAGGCACAATATTTGCTTACGGCCATACCACCCTGAACACGCCCGATCTCGTCTGATCTCGGAAGCTAAGCAGGGTCGGGCCTGGTCAGTACTTGGATGGGAGACCGCCTGGGAATACCAGGTGCTGTAAGCTTTTTCACTCCTCTTTACAAAAAGCAGAGGGCGCTGCTGCTTTTTCAGTGGACACCGACAGGGTGGGAAGGATATAGCTAGATCATGACTTGCCGGTATAGAAATGACACAAATCCAGTTAAATGATGGCTTTCATCATTCCTAAGCTCATCGATCATTTTCTTTTCAATTTTATGCTAACGTATTCTACATTTCAACAGTAAATATTAATATTTTTACTGCACTACATTTGTGATCCTTATAGCCACTTTGTACATTCTGATTTGACATTTAAAAGCTGTGAGTGTGTCTGGAAATCTGCAGGCGCT
>NW_026550339.1:0-1595 GCF_027596085.1 Anoplopoma fimbria | reverse complement strand
CAGTATAATGTGCAGCTTGGTTTATTTGCATATGATAGTCATCAGCACATGTATACAGATACATGCTAAAGATCCCGGCCTCCTGCGGTTCATCTTCCCGGTAAAAAGCAGCTGATTATGGCAAAACAATCACACTGAGATCTCTGATATCTGACCTCCAACCCTTTACGTGCGCTCTCTTTCTCTCTTTATTTTACACATGCAGTATTAAAGGCCTTTGCATAATCAAAAACATGTTTACAGATGCAATACTTGACAGGCGGACCGTAGGACACAGTGCAGGACTACGGGGAGATGGACTCTCTGTTTACATCAAGACGCTTGGTGCTCAAACACAGTCAAAGTTGATTGGACAATGTTTTTAATGTTTGGTTGCTGGTGTTAACATCGTGTTAACATTCCTTATTATGCAAATGTAAAAGCTGCACAACAGGAATGCAGTACTGTCTTTTGGTTTTGTTTTGTTTTGTTTCTCATATGTTTGTTGTCTTACAAATGGGCTACAACTGAATCATGTTCTGTTGCATAATGGCAATAAATGATCCTTGAACCCTTGAACCTTGAAATACTAAGCCAGTTTTTCACAGATAAAATCCCGATCGCTATCACATCGCAGATCATTCCAGTTCATTTTTGTTTTCCAGCCATCTATAATTTCAGCACAGTCCTCTTCACCCCAC
The DNA here is from genome assembly GCF_027596085.1 of Anoplopoma fimbria. Taxonomy (NCBI): domain Eukaryota; kingdom Metazoa; phylum Chordata; class Actinopteri; order Perciformes; family Anoplopomatidae; genus Anoplopoma; species Anoplopoma fimbria. The sequence continues at coordinate 915 of NW_026550339.1, read as the reverse complement.
TGTGGATCTCCTCCACCGTTATCAGGTCGACCACCCCAGTACCTAGGAGGTGATTAAGCCGGTGAATTTTCACAGGATTTTTCACTTCACAAAGTGGCAATAAAAGCATTAAATGTAGCTGAAAGTCTTTCTAGTGAATAAAAATGTGGATTTTTTTTATCTTCAAACCAAATAAGTTTTGTTTTTTTTGTGTAGTGCGGCAACACTTTAAAGAAAATGTTTCAGGTAAATCTGATTTTGGTAATAATTATTAAGAGGGGTTTTACTTAAAATAATGATAGTATCTGCAGCATGTGACTATCTTCAAATAAGAACATGTGTTGTGTGTCTTACTCCTCAGTGTCAGTCAGTGGAGTTCCATCAATCCATGTCCAGGTGCCCTCGCTGTCTCTGTCACTTAAACCAATCCAAGTGCGTTTCCTGATGATGCTCGTGAGGAATTCCTGTTCAAGATAAAAAAGAATGTAATATTATTACAATTACAGCTAATAAACAATTAATGTTATAACATAATGTTATATCCACATCTATATCGACTAATATACATACAAAAACAACATTCATAAAGAAAGATGGAAATACTCATGAAATAGAACCAAAAAAAGATAAAAAGAACATAAAATATATTCCACATAAAATAAACACTCAGCTTGTTACATGAAGAAGAAAAGCTTCATACAACATCCTTTATATTTAGGCCCTGATTCCTTATCACTATAGACTGTATATAAGAAGTGGACATAGTCACTGTGAGTCACCCATTGGTTTCTGGACTATGGTTTTGAAGCCTTTATTTTCTCAGAGACTTCTATACAACCAGAGAGTCGCCCCCTGATAGTCAGTAGAAGAGAATGCAGCTTTCAAACACTTCAGCATTGACTTCATCGACTTGAAGTTGTTACCTGGAAAAAACTA
>NW_026550338.1:0-685 GCF_027596085.1 Anoplopoma fimbria | reverse complement strand
TGTACAGACAGACAGACATTCCTTCCTTTATTCTGGATGTGATTGTAGAATATGAGAGCTCGTCACACATTAGACACACCAGGCACAGTACAGCAGGGTTGGAGCCACAATAATGTCCCTCAAAAGAGCTTTTCTCAGATGGATGCTGGGTGGGTGGGTGGGTGGAGGTGGGCCTTTTGGAAGACTATATGAACAGCATGTGTCCTTTCACAGCTGTAAATACACATATTCACGTACGTACATACATATATATATATATTTACATAAATGAGCTGTTCATCTATTATTTGTGTGTATTTGTGTGTTTCTCAGGGCCGTTTGATCAGTCTGCGTATCTTGGCCAACATCCTGGTGCTGCTGCTGCTGCTGCTGCTGCTGTCTCTGGCCGCCGCATCTGTCTCTGGCCTGCCGCATCTACATCATCTACTTTGTGGTGGATCGTTCTCAGAAGCTGGAGCAGGAGAAGCCGGAGCTGACGCTGTGGGGGAGAAGAATGAGAGAGACAGAGAGCAGACATCCTTAGTTTGAGTAGATTATCAACATGCAATACTGTTCCAAGGAATCGATGGACGCGGCGGAGAACCAACACTGATCCGCTCCAGCTCATCGTTTCATTTCCCCCAGAGAGGCTGCTCTTCTGTCAGCCAAACCATCACATGATCAGAACAGGTGGTGATGATGATTT
>NW_026550337.1:0-528 GCF_027596085.1 Anoplopoma fimbria | reverse complement strand
GGATACAATAGTAAGATATCCCCCTCCAACCACCAAGAAAGGGCTAATGCGCTTTTTAGGGATGGTGGGATACTACCGAAGCTTTTGTCAGAATTTTTCATCAGTTGTAGAGCCTCTGACTGCACTTTTGAAAAAGAGGCACACTTTGTGTGGTCAGATAGATGTAGACAGTGGCGGTTCTACAGATTTTGCCCTGGGGTGGCAGAGGGGGGCAATAGGTCCAGAGGGGGCGGAGGTGCGGGGAGCAATTTATGGGAAAAAAATAGTTCTAACTCACATAGTCATATAACAATTGTTTGTAACACCAAGGAAAACTGATTACACTACCTCATCAGTGTTTTCTATAATTGCATAAGAATTCCTTCAGAATGTGAATGATCAACATCCATTCAGATGCCATATCTATGGTCATTAAGGTAAATGGTAAAATTACGCGTGCCAAACATAAAATCATGTCTGCACTGTGTAGGAGCCATTTCTTTATTTTCCCTTGAGTTCATTTGGGACTGACAACAGATGGAGCGCCTG
>NW_026550336.1:0-502 GCF_027596085.1 Anoplopoma fimbria | reverse complement strand
ATATAATATATATAATAAACGTCTCTCTATATATAATATAATAAACGTCTCTGTATATATAATATATAATATATATAATAAACGTCTTTTTTAACGTCTCTGTTTGAATATGAAGGAGAAAGCTGCTGTGTTTCCTAGAGAACCGTCCAGTGACGTCACTGAAAAGACTCCTGAACACACTGTGTCTATAAATATAACGCTGAGCTCCTCTCTCCTCTTCTCTCCCTCCTTCTTTATGTATTAATCTCCTATTTATGCACATTACTGATTTTGCTTCTTCCCCGGAGTTCTTGTGCTTTCTCGCCTCGCAGGTTCCCAAGAATCGGGTTATATTTGGACTGTCATCGTGCCACCTACTGAGGCCCTGCTGACACCCACTACTACTACCACTATCATTATTAGTCACATTACTATTATTATTGCCTGTACTATTACGCTTATTGACTTGCTTCTACCCTGGAGTCTTTGTGCTTTCTCGCTTCGCAGGCTTCTATAAATCGTG
>NW_026550335.1:0-703 GCF_027596085.1 Anoplopoma fimbria | reverse complement strand
GTGAGGGAAGGACAGAGGAGGTGAGGGTGTAAGGACAGAGGATGTGAGGGTCTAAGGACAGAGGATGTGAGGGTGTAAGGACAGAGGATGTGAGGGTGTAAGGACAGAGGAGGTGAGGGTGTAAGGACAGAGGATGTCGCATGTGCACAGATTGTAAAGCCTCTGAGGCAAATTTGTAATTTGTGATTCTGGGCTCTACAAAATAAACTGAATTGAATTGAATTAATGTTAGAAATGTTTGCTCTGCGGTTGATTCTGTGTTGAACTCTAGAACAGCTCCGTCTGGTTCAGAAAAGTTCTTACAGTTTATATTAATAATGAGGTTTAATTCAGTAAGCAGCAGTATTTTTGTTCTGTTAAACACAGTCAGTATCAGGTAACAGTAGAATCTAAATTTCATGTATATATGTATGCACAATGACCAATAAAGCTGCATATTCTTATTCTTATTCTTCTCATTATTTATTCATATTTACACTGTACATATTTATATTTATTGACAGACTGTATATACTATATTTATCATATTTATTGACAGACTACATATTTATATTTATTGACATACTGTATATATTTATATTTATTGACAGACTGTACATATTTATATTTATTGACAGACTGTATATATTTATATTTATTGACAGACTGTATATATTTATATTTATTCATATTTATTGACAGACTGTATATATTTATATTTATT
>NW_026550334.1:0-2129 GCF_027596085.1 Anoplopoma fimbria | reverse complement strand
CCTCTGGACTAATATCAACTAGTTTCCTTGTGTTTTCATGAAAACATGATACTTTCATCACTTTTAGATGCATTTACAGCTTTTTTGCTCACAAAAGTTGTTTCAGCCTGAAAATACCCCAAAAGTGTATTTTCTGACAGGAAACCATACTTTACATGAGTTTCTTCAAGTAAGGGCCTCTGGACTAATATCAACTAGTTTCCTTGTGTTTTCATGAAAACATGATACTTTCATATCTTTTAGATGCATTTACAGCTTTTTTGCTCACAAAAGTTGTTTCAGCCTGAAAATACCCCAAAAGTGTATTTTCTGACATGAAACCATACTTTACATGAGTTTCTTCAAGTAAGGGCCTCTGGACTCATAATAACAAGTTTCCTTGTGTTTTCATGAAAACATGATACTTTCATCACTTTTAGATGCATTTCCAGCTTTTTTGCTCACAAAAGTCGTTTCAGCCTGAAAATACCCCAAAAGTGTATTTTCTGACAGGAAACCATACTTTACATGAGTTTCTTCAAGTAAGGGCCTCTGGACTAATATCAACAAGTTTCCTTATGTTTTCATGAAAACATGATACTTTCATCACTTTTAGATGCATTTACAGCTTTTTTGCTCACAAAAGTCGTTTCAGCCTGAAAATACCCCAAAAGTGTATTTTCTGACAGGAAACCATACTTTACATGAGTTTCTTCAAGTAAGGGCCTCTGGACTCATAATAACAAGTTTCCTTGTGTTTTCATGAAAACATGATACTTTCATCACTTTTAGATGCATTTACAGCTTTTTTGCTCACAAAAGTCGTTTCAGCCTGAAAATACCCCAAAAGTGTATTTTCTGACAGGAAACCATACTTTACATGAGTTTCTTCAAGTAAGGGCCTCTGGACTCATAATAACAAGTTTCCTTGTGTTTTCATGAAAACATGATACTTTCATCACTTTTAGATGCATTTACAGCTTTTTTGCTCACAAAAGTCGTTTCAGCCTTAAAATACCCCAAAAGTGTATTTTCTGACAGGAAACCATACTTTACATGAGTTTCTTCAAGTAAGGGCCTCTGGACTCATAATAACAAGTTTCCTTGTGTTTTCATGAAAACATGATACTTTCATCACTTTTAGATGCATTTCCAGCTTTTTTGCTCACAAAAGTCGTTTCAGCCTGAAAATACCCCAAAAGTGTATTTTCTGACAGGAAACCATACTTTACATGAGTTTCTTCAAGTAAGGGCCTCTGGACTCATAATAACAAGTTTCCTTGTGATTTCATGAAAACATGATACTTTCATCACTTTTAGATGCATTTACAGCTTTTCTGCTGCCAAAAGAAGTTTCAGCCTTAAAATACCCCAAAAGTGTCTTTTCTGACAGGAAACCATACTTTACATGAGTTTCTTCAAGTAAGGGCCTCTGGACTCATAATAACAAGTTTCCTTGTGTTTTCATGAAAACATGATACTTTCATCACTTTTAGATGCATTTACAGCTTTTTTGCTCACAAAAGTCGTTTCAGCCTGAAAATACCCCAAAAGTGTATTTTCTGACAGGAAACCATACTTTACATGAGTTTCTTCAAGTAAGGGCCTCTGGACTAATATCAACTAGTTTCCTTGTGTTTTCATGAAAACATGATACTTTCATATCTTTTAGATGCATTTCCGGCTTTTTTGCTCACAAAAGTCGTTTCAGCCTGAAAATACCCCAAAAGTGTATTTTCTAACATGAAATCATACTTTACATGAGTTTCTTCAAGTAAGGGCCTCTGGACTCATAATAACAAGTTTCCTTGTGATTTCATGAAAACATGATACTTTCATCACTTTTAGATGCATTTACAGCTTTTCTGCTGTCAAAAGACGCTTCAGCCTTAAAATACCCCAAAAGTGTCTTTTCTGACATGAAATCATACTTTACATGAGTTTCTTCAAGTAAGGGCCTCTGGACTCATAATAACAAGTTTCCTTGTGTTTTCATGAAAACATGATACTTTCATCACTTTTAGATGCATTTACAGCTTTTTTGCTGCTGCAAAAGACGTTTCAGCCTTAAAATACCCCAAAAGTGTCTTTTCTGACAGGAAACCATACTTTACATGAGTTTCTTCAAGTAAGGGCCTCTGGACTAATAT
>NW_026550333.1:0-12452 GCF_027596085.1 Anoplopoma fimbria | reverse complement strand
CCTCCACGCATAGCACTGGTTCTGGAACCAAACTCCTGGAGAGGGGCTGGACTATATCCTTTTCCAGAGTTGCCCAGGGTGAGAGGCGCCGGGCGGGTGTGGGGATACTCACGAGCCCTGGCTGAGCGCCGCTGTTTTGGAGTTTTCCCCGGAGAGCCAGAGGGTCGCCTCCCTGAGACTGCGATTTGCGAGGGGGAAGTCTCTGACTGTCGTTTGGGTTATGCACCGAGCGGCAGTTCGGCGTACGTGGCCTTCTTGGAGTCCTTGGGTGGCATTCTGGAAAGGGCGCCAACTGGGGACTCCATAGTTCTTCTGGGATACTTCAACACTCTGTGTGTTAACATCCTGACCGTGTATTTACGTAGGTGTTTGTTTAACACACGAAGGTCTAAAATGGGGCGGAGGGATGAACTCCCTTCTTCGGGATGAGGAAATAACGGGAGTAAAACCCCGTAGAGCTTCCTCCCTCGGGACCGCTCTGATCGCTTGTTTGTTTATCAGTGATGCTACTTCGTCCTTCAGGACTCGTGCTGAATCCCCCTTGGCCACTGAAACTAACACACCGTTGAATCTGGGTGGTTTCATAGCGAACTGTAGTCTGTACCCCTGAGAAATAGTGGACAAAACCCATGGGTGCACTGCGCATGCACGCCACTGGTCTGCGCGGGCAGAGAGTGGACTTAACCCATACGGTGACGTCACCTCCCTTACCTGGAGGGAGCCGCCTTCCCTCGGAGGAGCGTGAGCTCCCCCTGCAGGGATTATAGGGGCACAACATGGTTTTGTTTTTATTTTGTTTTGTGGGGAGCATTTCGCCTCGGCCCTCGGCCTGGCTGCGAAAATGCTACATTTATTTTTACATTCGCTGAACTGGGTGGAAGTGCTTGGTGACACTCTGTTACCTGCCGCCCCTGTAACTCCTGCCCTTGAACGTGAGGGAGGAGAAATTGAGAAAGTACCTCTGGAGAACTGGAAAACACCAGGGACTCTGAAACATGAACTAGGGGTTCGGCCAAACCTCCATCTCCTTTCTTTTCTTTGAAGGAGGAGGAGAGGGAGAAGCAAGGCTGGTTAGGTTGCGCGCTTCTTCTTCCCTTCCCCGGGGTGGGATGGGCGGTTTCTTGCTGCCACTGCAGCAAAGGAGTGTTTTCCCCATGGTTTGGGTTTCTCTGACCGAGGCTGCTGGTTAGACTGCTGACCAGCTGCCTGTCTATGTGGTCTGGCACCTCCCTGTCTCCCCCTCACTGCTGCAGCTGTAGCAGCGAAGCCAGCCCTCGGCCCCTGTGGGGGTGAGGGATGTGTCTCCGGGGTAAGCAGAGGTCAAAGGCTTCACCTTCTTGTTTTCTGAGGGTGCTGGTCTCCCTCATCTTTTCAAGAGCTGGACCAAACAGACCTTTGGCTGGGTCATATGCTGCATCCATGACCTCCGCCTTCTGAGCATCACTGAGGCCGGAGAGAGTTAGCCACAGAGCCCTCTCACCTGAGACTGCAATGCCCATGACACGACCACAGCCTTGCACTGCACCCCGTGAGGAGCGTAGGATGAGATCGTTAACCATGCAAATCTCATCCCAAAGAGCCGGGTTAGGTGCTCCTGAGTCCAACTGCCCGCCCATCTCTTCTAGGATCTAAGTTGCTGTCCACTGGGGGAGCAGCGTCGGATGCACTAGGGGGTCTGGACTGTTGGACAGGAAAGGTGGCATCATCCTCCTCATCCTCCATTTCGTCCATGTCGAGGAGGTCAGAGTTGGCATCGGCCTCTGGGTCCTCACAACCCGGTTCCACTTCGAGGAGCTCCTCGAAAAGTGGAGGCATTTCCGGGGATTCAGCATCCATCATGTCCGCCCAGGCTCGCGGCATATGGGTGCTGGTTGTGGCCTTTGAGGTGGCTCCTGACAGGCAAGGGTCCTGACTATCTTTTCTGGCATTGACGCACAGTGTGAACATGACTGGGGGTCAGCCAGCGATGTCTGAGCGTGTTTAGCGCCCATGCAAGCTATGCACATCGGATGAGGGTCCTGCCCGAGATGGACGCCCCGCATGACGCGGGGCACAGGCGGGATGCAGCCTCTTTGACCTTCGGTTCCAACCCTTTGGCGGGGGTGGCGGCCGAAGACATGGCGACTGGAAAGGAAAGGAAATACTTAAACAATAAGCCGTACTAGGCGCGTGCAACGCGTTAGCCTGTCGGTAAAATGCGCTAGCAAACGGGGATTAGCCCGGGCTAACAGCGCACCGCTCGCTGCGACACGTTAGCTGAACTCAGGGTACTCGGCTCGGCTAACAAGCTAATGCTAACCGAGACCTGGTAGGCTCGGCGTAACGCGCTAGCCAGATAAATTTAAGTCACACAGTCACCGACCGCACCGGTAAACAAATACAGGTCAGTCGGGGGAACAGTTCGCCTTGACGCGGACACTGCTCGAATATCCTGTGTAACTTCTAAAGTATACTTCTATCGAAGTACTTACTCAGCAAATCCAGACTAAAGCCAGGAACTGCGTTCGGCGATGTTTCCTTAACAGGTCGTCTGTGAACTGTTGAACAGAAAATCCAAGCTAGCCTAGATGAGCTGAGGGAGCTATAGTTTCTTCACGGGAAGAAAGCGAGAATGATTTGGGATGGGATGGTCAACTGTGGAAATATGAGGGGGCGGGGTCCCAGCACAGTTCGACCTGTCTGTCAGTGACAGACGTGGTGTCATTGGAGCTTCCATAGTTGGTCACGCCGAGGCAATTCCCATAGTGAAACACCGAACGAAGTTAGAAAAAGAACTAAATATACAGTGGAGAGATTTTGTAGATTTGCAGTTCAGTTTTTTTTATTTGATTTTACTCTGTAGCGCATTAATTCTGCAGCTAAAAATAGACAATAACAAATGTAATATTTACTCCTGTTTCACTAAGGTTGGCAAAACAATTAACTACAGTGCGCTGCAGATTAGAACCTCTAACCTCTTGTATTTTCTTTTCTTTAAAAGCAACAGAACTTTATTTAGGAGGTGCAAAATATTAGGTACAGTTTACGGTACCTCAAGAAAATATATGTTTTTTTTGTCAGACTCTTTAGAGATTTTTGTGAATCAGTCAGTCATGAGTCATTTTCGATTTTCTTTCTCCTCAGAGAAACAGCTGTTTGAACCGATGCAGAACGTGAGTAGTGGCACATCAGACACACTTCAAGCAACACAGCTTTCATTTAATTATTACAGGTTTAAAATTATCCTCATGTTGACGGTTAAGAGGAGAAAAACATTTTTGAACCAGAAACATCACATGTGATCAGGTGGCTCATTCCTGCTTTTGGTGGCACAGTGAGAGTTAGAGACAGTCAAAAAAGTACAAATAGTGATAACCAGGTTATTGAAATAAATCATATTGCGTAAGGCTAAAGCAACATAAATTAACACACATAAATATTTAAAGAAACAGTGTGTAACATTTAGTGTGGTAATTAGCAGAAATTAAATATAATTTTCATAAATATCTTTTCATTAGTGTGTAATGAGGTGAAACTAAGAATTGTTATGTTTTATTTAGCTTAGAAAAAGCCATTTATATCTACATTGGAAGAGCCATTTGCGTTTTTACATTTTCAGAAGGTAGGGATGTAGGTAGATGTCACTAAATGTCACACACTGTTCCTTTAATAAAATCATCCTTTTGACCATATGAATGATTGTACCCTAATGTGGTTAGAATATTAGTTGTAACAATACTCTCATGACTGAAATGCTTACATTGATGCAAATAAACTAATGTTTCATCATCAAAGTGGAGATATTACATCACTGCCTTCTGACTACTTTGAATCCATCAGGCGGTAACCATGACATCAGTTAAAGAGAAGCTTTTGGAAACAGTCAAAGATTTGAGTTCCGGGGAGCTCAAGCAATTTAAGATGCTCCTGGAGAGCACTACAATTGAAAAAGACCTCCCAATAATCTCAAAATTGGGTTTGGAGAAGGCGGGCAGAGTTGGAATAGTGAAGCTGATGATGGAGACCTACGACCAACAGTGTTTGGACGTGACGAGGATGATTTTAGAGAAGATGGACAGAAGAGATCTGTTCCAGGACTTATCAGATACCAGCTCAGGATCCAAAAGTAAGTTTTTTTTTAATGTGGACAGTCTAGCAGCCATTTGAATTTCTTTGTATGTTCTGAATGTTATATTTATGTTTTAGCCATGCATAGTGGTGTCTGTCGGTCGGCCACTTTGGTCCAGACTTGAATATCTCAACAACTATGTAATGTTGAGCAAAAACTGGGAGAAGCTGGAGACATGGCAGTCATCCTTAGTGCCATGTTGAGAATGTTAGCATGCTGATGTTAGCATTTAGCTGAAAGCACCACTGTGCTTAAGTACAGCCTCACAGAGCCGCTCACATGGCTGTAGACTCTTAGATTTGTAACATTGTCTTCATTAACAATAAGGATCACAATAAGGCGGCTACAGATGCATCCATTTGTTTAAGTCACCATCGGCTGAACATAAGAAGCTTCTCATCGATAGACAAATCATAAATACATTCTTAATTTCTACAGAGAATGAAGGATACTAGGAGATATGGGGTTTGGGGATTCTCCACGATGGAACATTTGGAGTTTTTTGACAAAAAACTATGCAATTTCACATCATTTTGGACCAATGTTATTGCCATAGGTTAAGTCAAGCGCAGAAACTAAGAATTAAACTTGCTATAGTTACATCATTATTTTAATTTTTACAAATGGGATTTTTTGAATGAATCGCCACCTTATTGTGGTGGAGGGGTTTGTGTGCCCCAGTGATCCTGAGAGCTGTGTTGTCGGGGGCAATAGCTCCTGGTAGGGTCTCCCAAGGCAAAGTGGTCTCAGGGGAGGGGTCAGACTAAGAGCGATTCACAGACCCCCAAATGAATCGGACAATAAACCGTTGTGGCACCTCGTCGGAAAAGGGAAACCGGGGCACCCTTCTGGAGCCAGACCTGGGAGGGGAATTCACCGGCGAGCGTTTGGTGGCCGGGCCTTGGCGCATGGGGTCCGGCCGGGCCCAGCCCGAAAAATCTACATTAAGCCGCCGCCCTGTGGGCCCAACACCCGCAGGGATAGGCATTGGGGTCGGGTGCTATGTGAGCCGGACGGCAGGCAGGGGCGGGAACCTGGGCGTGCTGACCCCTGGCATCACAGACTAGCTCTAGGGACGTGGAATGTCACCTCTCTGGCGGGGAAGGAACCGGAGTTAGTGCGGGAGGTGGAGCGGTACCAACTACATTACATTACATTACATTACAGTCATATAGCAGACGCTTTTATCCAAAGCGACTTACAATCAGTAGTATATTACATATCATTCACCCATTCACACACTGATGACAGGCTACCATGCAAGGTGCCACCATCAGACTCTAACTAACATTCATGCAACATCCAGACCACACCGATGGCAAACCTTCGGGAGCAACTTGGGGTTAACTGTCTTGCCCAAGGACACATCACACTGCCGAAGCCGGGTATCGAACCACCGACCCTCTGATTGGAGAACTTTGCTCCAACGCCACAGCGTAGATATAGTTGGGCTCACCTCCACGCATAGCACTGGTTCTGGAACCAAACTCCTGGAGAGGGGCTGGACTCTATCCTTTTCCAGAGTTGCCCAGGGTGAGAGGCGCCGGGCGGGTGTGGGGATACTCACGAGCCCCTGGCTGAGCGCCGCTGTTTTGGAGTTTTCCCCGGAGAGCCAGAGGGTCGCCTCCCTGAGACTGCGATTTGCGAGGGGGAAGTCTCTGACTGTCGTTTGTGCTTATGCACCGAGCGGCAGTTCGGCGTACGTGGCCTTCTTGGAGTCCTTGGGTGGCATTCTGGAAAGAGCGCCAACTGGGGACTCCATAGTTCTTCTGGGATACTTCAACACTGTGTGTTAACATCCTGACCGTGTATTTACGTAGGTGTTTGTTTAACACACGAAGGTCTAAAATGGGGCGGAGGGATGAACTCCCTTCTTCGGGATGAGGAAGTAACGGGAGTAAAAACCCCGTAGAGCTTCCTCCCTCGGGACCGCTCTGATCGCTTGTTTGTTTAGCAGTGATGCTATTTCGTCCTTCAGGACTCGTGCTGAATCCCCCTTGGCCACTGAAACTAACACACCGTTGAATCTGGGTGGTTTCATAGCGAACTGTAGTCTGTACCCCTGAGAAATAGTGGACAAAACCCATGGGTGCACTGCGCATGCACGCCACTGGTCTGCGCGGGCAGAGAGTGGACTTAACCCATACGGTGACGTCACCTCCCTTACCTGGAGGGAGCCGCCTTCCCTCGGAGGAGCGTGAGCTCCCCCTGCAGGGATTATAGGGGCACAACATGGTTTTGTTTTTATTTTGTTTTGTGGGGAGCATTTCGCCCTAGGCCCTCGGCCTGGCTGCGAAAATGCTACATTTATTTTTACATTCGCTGAACTGGGTGGAAGTGCTTGGTGACACTCTGTTACCTGCCGCCCCTGTAACTCCTGCCCTTGAACGTGAGGGAGGAGAAATTGAGAAAGTACCTCTGGAGAACTGGAAAACACCAGGGACTCTGAAACATGAACTAGGGGGTTCGGCCAAACCTCCATCTCCTTTCTTTTCTTTGAAGGAGGAGGAGAGGGAGAAGCAAGGCTGGTTAGGTTGCGCGCTTCTTCTTCCCTTCCCCGGGGTGGCATGGGCGGTTTCTTGCTGCCACTGCAGCAAAGGAGTGTTTTCCCCATGGTTTGGGTTTCTCTGACCGAGGCTGCTGGTTAGACTGCTGACCAGCTGCCTGTCTATGTGGTCTGGCACCTCCCTGTCTCCCCCTCACTGCTGCAGCTGTAGCAGCGAAGCCAGCCCTCGGCCCCTGTGGGGGTGAGGGATGTGTCTCCGGGGTAAGCAGAGGTCAAAGGCTTCACCTTCTTGTTTTCTGAGGGTGCTGGTCTCCCTCATCTTTTCAAGAGCTGGACCAAACAGACCTTTGGCTGGGTCATATGCTGCATCCATGACCTCCGCCTTCTGAGCATCACTGAGGCCGGAGAGAGTTAGCCACAGAGCCCTCTCACCTGAGACTGCAATGCCCATGACACGACCACAGCCTTGCACTGCACCCCGTGAGGAGCGTAGGATGAGATCGTTAACCACGCAAATCTCATCCCAAAGAGCCGGGTTAGGTGCTCCTGAGTCCAACTGCCCAGCCCATCTCTTCTAGGATCTAAGTTGCTGTCCACTGGGGGAGCAGCCACTGTCGGATGCACTAGGGGTCTGGACTGTTGGACAGGAAAGGTGGCATCATCCTCCTCATCCTCCATTTCGTCCATGTCGAGGAGGTCAGAGTTGGCATCGGCCTCTGGGTCCTCACAACCCGGTTCCACTTCGAGGAGCTCCTCGAAAAGTGGAGGCATTTCCGGGGATTCAGCATCCATCATGTCCGTCCAGCTCGATGAGGCTCGCGGCATATGGGTGCTGGTTGTGGCCTTTGAGGTGGCTCCTGACAGGCAAGGGTCCTGACTATTGGATACCGCCACTCTCAGCCTCCTTTCCAGTATCTTTTCTGGCATTGACGCACAGTGTGAACATGACTGGGGGTCAGCCAGCGATGTCTGAGCGTGTTTAGCGCCCATGCAAGCTATGCACATCGGATGAGGGTCCCTGCCCGAGATGGACGCCCCGCATGACGCGGGGCACAGGCGGGATGCAGCCTCTTTGACCTTCGGTTCCAACCCTTTGGCGGGGGTGGCGGCCGAAGACATGGCGACTGGAAAGGAAAGGAAATACTTAAACAATAAGCCGTACTAGGCGCGTGCAACGCGTTAGCCTGTCGGTAAAATGCGCTAGCAAACGGGGATTAGCCCGGGCTAACAGCGCACCGTAAGAGTCCGCTCGCCACGACACGTTAGCTGAACTCAGGGTACTCGGCTCGGCTAACAAGCTAATGCTAACCGAGACCTGGTAGGCTCGCCGTAACGCGCTAGCCAGATAAATTTAAGTCACACAGTCACCGACCGCACCGGTAAACAAATACAGGTCAGTCGGGGGAACAGTTCGCCTTGACTCGGACACTGCTCGAATATCCTGTGTAACTTCTAAAGTATACTTCTATCGAAGTACTTACTCAGCAAATCCAGACTAAAGCCAGGAACTGCGTTCGGCGACGTTTCCTTAACAGGTCGTCTGTGGACTGTTGAACAGAAAATCCAAGCTAGCCTAGATGAGCTGAGGGAGCTATAGTTTCTTCACGGGAAGAAAGCGAGAATGATTTGGGATGGGATGGTCAACTGTGGAAATATGAGGGGGCGGGGTCCCAGCACAGTTCGACCTGTCTGTCAGTGACAGACGTGGTGTCATTGGAGCTTCCATAGTTGGTCACGCCGAGGCAATTCCCATAGTGAAACACCGAACGAAGTTAGAAAAAGAACTAAATATACAGTGGAGAGATTTTGTAGATTTGCAGTTCAGTTTATTTATTTGATTTTACTCTGTAGCGCATTAATTCTGCAGCTAAAAATAGACAATAACAAATGTAATATTTACTCCTGTTTCACTAAGGTTGGCAAAACAATTAACTACAGTGCGCTGCAGATTAGAACCTCTAACCTCTTGTATTTTTTTTTCTTGAAAAGCAACTTTATTTAGGACGTGCAAAATATTAGGTACAGTTTACGGTACATCAAGAAAATATATGTTCTTTTTGTCAGACTCTTTAGAGATTTTTGTGAATCGTTCATTCATGAGTAATCTTTGATTTTCTTTCTCCTCAGAGAATCAGCTGTCTAAACCGATCCAGAACGTGAGTAGTGGCACATCAGACACACTTCAAGCAACACAGCTTTCATTTAATTATTACAGGTTTAAAATTATCCTCATGTTGACGGTTAAGAGGAGAAAACATTTTTGAACCAGAAACATCACATGTGATCAGGTGGCTCATTCCTGCTTTTGGTGGCACAGTGAGAGTTAGAGACAGTCAATTAAGTACAAATAGTGATAACCAGGTTATTGAAATAAATCATATTGCGTAAGGCTAAAGCAACATAAATTAACACACATAAATATTTAAAGAAACAGTGTGTAACATTTAGTGTGGTAATTAGCAGAAATTAAATATCATTTTCATAAATATCTTTTCATTTGTGTGTAATGAGGTGAAACTAAGAATTGTTATGTTCTATTTAGCTTAGAAAAAGCCATTTATATCTACATTGGAAGAGCCATTTGCGTTTTTACATTTTCAGAAGGTAGGGATGGAGGTAGATGTCACTAAATGTCACACACTGTTCCTTTAATAAAATCATCCTTTTGACCATATGAATGATTGTACCCTAATGTGGTTAGAATATTAGTTGTAACAATACTCTCATGACTGAAATGCTTACATTGATGCAAATAAACTAATGTTTCATCATCAAAGTGGAGATATTACATCACTGCCTTCTGACTACTTTGAATCCATCAGGCGGTAACCATGACATCAGTTGAAGAGAAGCTTTTTGAAACAGTCAAAGATTTGAGTTCCGGGGATCAAGTTTAAGATGCTCCTGGAGAGAAGAAAAAGACTTTAATCTCAAAATGGGTTTGGAAACAGTAGAAGCTGATGATGGAGACCAAAACAGTGTTTGGACGTGTTGATTTTAGAGAAGATGGACAGAAGAGATCTGTTCCAGGGCTTATCAGATACCAGCTCAGGATCCAAAAGTAAGTTTTTTTTTAATGTGGACAGTCTAGCAGCCATTTGAATTTCTTTGTATGTTCTGAATGTTATATTTATGTTTTAGCCATGCATAGTGGTGTCTGTCGGTCGGCCACTTTGGTCCAGACTTGAATATCTCAACAACTATGTAATGTTGAGCAAAGTTGAGGAGAAGCTGAAGACATGGCAGTCATCCTTAGTGCCATGTTGAGAACGTTAGCATGCTGATGTTAGCATTTAGATGAAAGCACCACTGTGCTTAAGTACAGCCTCACAGAGCCGCTCACATGGCTGTAGACTCTTAGATTTGTAACATTGTCTTCAGTAACAATAAGGATCACAATAAGGCGGCTACAGATGCATCCATTTGTTTAAGTCACCATCGGCTGAACATAAGAAGCTTTTCAGCGACAGACAACTTATAAATACATTCTTAATTTCTACAGAGAATGAAGGATACTAGGAGATATGGGGTTTGGGGATTCTCCACGATGGAACATTTGGAGTTTTTTGACATAAAACTATGCAATTTCACATCATTTTGGACCAATGTTATTTCCATAGGTAAAGTCAAGTACTGAAACAAATAATTAAACTTGCTATAGTTACATCATTTTTACACATAGGATTTTATATATCAATATAATGTGATCTAAAAAAATCCTCTGTGTCTTCACAAGGTCCTTCAAGAAGCTTGGAGCCTGTGGGTTTTGGAAGCAATGTTGTAAGAACTTAATTTATTTTATGTTATTACAGGTTTTAAATTCTTCTCATGTTGACGGTTAAGAGGAGAAAAACATTTTTGAACCAGAAACATCACGTGTGATCAGGTGGCTCATTCCTGCTTTTGGTGGCACAGTGAGAGTTAGAGACAGTCAATGAAGTACAAATAGTGATAACCAGGTTATTGAAATAAATGATATTGCGTAAGGCTAAAGCAACATAAATTAACACACGTAAATATTTAAAGAAACAGTGCGTAACATTTAGTGTGGTAATTAGCAGAAATTAAATATCATTTTCATAAATATCTTTTCATTTTTGTGTAATGAGGTGAAACTAAGAATTGTTATGTTCTATTTAGCTTAGAAAAAGCCATTTATATCTACATTGGAAGAGCCATTTGCGTTTTTACATTTTCAGAAGGTAGGGATGTAGGTAGATGTCACTAAATGTCACACACTGTTCCTTTAATAAAATCATCCTTTTGACCATATGAATGATTGTACCCTAATGTGGTTAGAATATTAGTTGTAACAATACTCTCATGACTGAAATGCTTACATTGATGCAAATAAACTAATGTTTCGTCATCAAAGTGGAGATATTACATCACTGCCTTCTGACTACTTTGAATCCATCAGGCGGTAACCATGACATCAGTTGAAGAGAAGCTTTTGGAAACAGTCAAAGATTTGAGTTCCGGGGAGCTCAAGCAATTTAAGATGCTCCTGGAGAGCACTACAATTGAAAAAGACCTCCCAATAATCTCAAAATTGGGTTTGGAGAAGGCGGGCAGAGTTGGAATAGTGAAGCTGATGATGGAGACCTACGACCAACAGTGTTTGGACGTGACAAGGATGATTTTAGAGAAGATGGACAGAAGAGATCTGTTCCAGGGCTTATCAGACACCAGCTCAGGATCCAAAAGTAAGTTTCTTTTAATGTGGACAGTCTAGCAGCCATTTGAATTTCTTTGTATGTTCTGAATGTTATATTTATGTTTTAGCCATGCATAGTGGTGTCTGTCGGTCGGCCACTTTGGTCCAGACTTGAATATCGCAACAACTATGTAATGTTGAGCAAAGTTGGGGAGAAGCTGGAGACATGGCAGTCATCCTTAGTGCCATGTTGAGAACGTTAGCATGCTGATGTTAGCATTTAGCTGAAAGCACCACTGTGCTTAAGTACAGCCTCACAGAGCCGCTCACATGGCTGTAGACTCTTAGATTTGTAACATTGTCTTCAGTAACAATAAGGATCACAATAAGGCGGCTACAGATGCATCCATTTGTTTAAGTCACCATCGGCTGAACATAAGAAGCTTCTCATCGATAGACAAATAATAAATACATTCTTAATTTCTACAGAGAATGAAGGATACTAGGAGATATGGGGTTTGGGGGATTCTCCACGATGGAACATTTGGAGTTTTTTGACAAAAAACTATGCAATTTCACATCATTTTGGACCAATGTTATTGCTATAGGTTAAGTGAATCGCAGAAACTAAGAATTAAACTTGCTATAGTTACATCATTATTTAAATTTTTACAAATGGGATTTTTGAATGAATCGCCACCTTAACGTGGTGGAGGGGTTTGTGTGCCCCAGTGATCCTGAGAGCTGTGTTGTCGGGGGCAATAGCTCCTGGTAGGGTCTCCCAAGGCAAAGTGGTCTCAGGGGAGGGGTCAGACTAAGAGCGATTCACAGACCCCCACATGAATCGGACAATAAACCGTTGTGGCACCTCGTCGGAAATGGGAAACCGGGGCACCCTTCTGGAGCCAGACCTGGGAGGGGAATTCACCGGCGGCGTTTGGTGGCCGGGCCTTGGCGCATGGGGCCCGGCCGGGCCCAGCCCGAAAAATCTACATTAAACCGCCGCCCTGTGGGCCCAACACCCGCAGGGATAGGCATTGGGGTCGGGTGCTATGTGAGCCGGACGGCAGGCAGGGGCGGGAACCTGGGCGTGCTGACCCTGGCATCACAGACTAGCTCTCGGGACGTGGAATGTCACCTCTCTGGCGGGGAAGGAACCGGAGTTAGTGCGGGAGGTGGAG
>NW_026550332.1:0-5226 GCF_027596085.1 Anoplopoma fimbria | reverse complement strand
AGATAATCCTTCATTAGTCCCGCAGCAGGGAAATTTACAGGATTACAGCAGCATAGAATATAGTGCAAACAAGAGACATTATAAAAAAACAAGATCAAAAGAAGTTTTACAAATAAGTAATAAAACAGTAAAGAATATTAAATAAGTAAAAAAAGTAAAAAATCCACAATAACTAAAATATTATATATTATATATACACAGAATAATGATAGTATTGCACAGTGTATTTATATTGCACAGAGTGCAACCAGGTTACTTAAGATGCGATTCCAATTCTAGATACTTTTTGTCAAATTCGGAGAACATCTCACGGTCCGCAAGCTGTTTGTCCTGTGTGTGTGCGCCATGGCTCTGTAAATAGGAAACAAAGGGGAAAGGCCATGGATGTATAAAGAAAAAGTCAGTGGGAGTGAGGAGGCAATTCTGATGAAGCACTGACGAGAAGGGTGTATTTGTTTGGGTGTTGGTGTCAAATGAAGCTTAGCGGATGTTCAGTCAGGAAGACTGACTCTCCACTCCTTTTCATTCATAATCTCATCACTCTCTCCCTGTGACTGCTCTATCAGCTGATTGTGGGCGTTTACTTAAAGTAAACCAACCTGATTTTGCCACGGTTTCCTAGTGGCTGTCAAAATTTAAGAAACGTGCTTTCTGCTGCTGTCAGTTGTCATTTTAGCACAATTCAGATGCTAATGGAAACATCTCGTTGTTGATAACGAGCCAATCTTCTATTCTGACTACGATCCTTTTCTGGGATAGTCAGGACTTAATTCCGATGCTCAGCCCAGCACAGGAGCACTCACCTAGCGCTGTGCAGCGGCTCCCCCTCAGACGAGCAAGAAGCCTTCTGGTTCAGCTAGAAGATTGCGGTTTTATTCCAGCATTAAGCTCTCCCAGCCTCCCAGTTCAGCAGTAAGTCTTACAGTTAGCCGTGATCCAGTCGATCCCTCCCCGGTGCCCGCGCCGGGTGGGAAAGGGCAAAGAAATCAGGCTCATCCCAAACTCCCACCGGTAAAGAGGAATAATGTCGTTTACTGTACTCTTTCTCCACCAGAAACTCCAGGCCCATCTAATGCAGACAACGCTGTCATCGCCACCCTGCAGTCATGGGTTAGCTCCATCCACACCACCGATTCTTGCCTTCAATCCCTAGAAAACGCTGGAGCTTCTACATCATCATCAGGTACCATGGCCACCACCCAGGACTCCATGCGGCAACCAGCTGTCATGCTAAATCAACTTCACAGGATAGTTTCAGGCTCCTCACTTCTTAAACTGATCATTCCCCTGACAAATGAGAAACCATGGGTCCAGAGACACGTCTGGAGTTCCCGGGCATCACTCTTGATTCAATCGAAAACGTCCCTTTCAGTCGCCAAAGTTGAACGCATTCGCAAGATTAAAGATCATATTACACGAAAAAGAAAAAAAAAGAAACATAACTAAGCAGAAGTTACACTTCACTAAAGTTTAGTATACACTTGCTGTTGGTCCGCAAGTGGTTGCGCGCGCAATCACGTGACTGTCACAAAGAGGTCACTGATAAAAACTCTACATTTCTGGGGATTATACAAAATAGGCCAATTCTCTTTTAAATCTTTGGAAACAGGGGGTCTTAAAATCTTCATATAAAGAAAAAGTCAGTGGGAGTGAGGAGGCAATTCTGATGAAGCACTGACGAGAAGGGTGTATGTGTTTGGGTGTTGGTGTCAAATGAAGCTTAGCGGATGTTCAGTCAGGAAGACTGACTCTCCACTCCTTTTCATTCATAATCTCATCACTCTCTCCCTGTGACTGCTCTATCAGCTGATTGTGGGCGTTTACTTAAAGTAAACCAACCTGATTTTGCCACGGTTTCCTAGTGGCTGTCAAAACTTAAGAAACGTGCTTTCTGCTGCTGTCAGTTGTCATTTTAGCACAATTCAGATGCTAATGGAAAAAAAGTCCTTACCCTTTTTAACATCTCGTTGTTGATAACGAGCCAATCTTCTATTCTGACTACGATCCTTTTCTGGGATAGTCAGGACTTAATTCCGATGCTCAGCCCAGCACAGGAGCACTCACCTAGCGCTGTGCAGCGGCTCCCCCTCAGACGAGCAAGAAGCCTTCTGGTTCAGCTAGAAGATTGCGGTTTTATTCCAGCATTAAGCTCTCCCAGCCTCCCAGTTCAGCAGTAAGTCTTACAGTTAGCCGTGATCCAGTCGATCCCTCCCCGGTGCCCGCGCCGGGTGGGAAAGGGCAAAGAAATCAGGCTCATCCCAAACTCCACCGGTAAAGAGGAATAATGTCGCTTACTGTACTCTTTCTCCACCAGAAACTCCAGGCTCCTCTAATGCAGACAGCGCTGTCATCTCCACCCTGCAGTCATGGGTTAGCTCCATCCACACCACCGATTCTTGCCTTCAATCCCTAGAAAACGCTGGAGCTTCTACTACATCATCAGGTACCATCGCCACCACCCAGGACTCCATGCGGCAACCAGCTGTCATGCTAAATCAACTTCACAGGATAGTTTCAGGCTCCTCGCTTCTTAAACTGATCATTCCCCTGACGAATGAGAAACCATGGGTCCAGAGACACGTCTGGAGTTCCCGGGCATCACTCTTGATTCAATCGAAAACTTCCTTCCAGTCGCCAAAGTTGAACGCATTCGCAAGATTAAAGATCATATTACACGAAAAAGAAAAAAAAAGAAACATAACTAAGCAGAAGTTACACTTCACTAAAGCTTAGTTTACACTTGCTGTTGGTCCGCAAGTGGTTGCGCGCGTAATCACGTGACTGTCACAAAGAGGTCACTGATAAAAACACTACATTTCTGGGGATTATACAAAATAGGCCAATTCTCTTTTAAATCTTTGGAAACAGGGGGTCTTAAAATCTTCATACAAGTACATATTTTGCATCTAAATCAAATAGTTTTTAGGTTATTCAACTTTTTGTTTCTTTAAAACGCATTTAATACTTGACTTGTTTTACCGGGCTGGTAAAAAGGTAATAAAGTAGTCCATAAATATGAGATATGAATTATCAGATAAATACAATCCCTCATCCTTATTGTGGAGGTTGGTTTATGGATTTTGCATTTACACCTACAGTCTATGGGTTAGATGTTGTCTTTTGATTCTTCACAGTTCATTGGGTTTATTCGCCCTCTGACGTTTCCGATGAATAACAGCACATAGAGTTTAACAGCCCCGCTCATGCTTGGAGCTTGCAAGCCGTCTGCGGAGGCTTGTGCTAAGGCGCAAGCACGAGTATGAACAATGCTTTACTCTCCTTGCTTGGCCATCTCAATTTGGCCTTTCTTTCTTCTCCAAAGATATCATGCCTTTCATGAGAAGCATCACGTGGTCAGCCGTCACACATAACTTTATTATCTCAGAGGAGGAGTTTTTCCCCTTACATTGATGCTCTGTTCGATTCAGTTTATTTCATTAGCCTTCTATGCTTTCCTCAGATGTGGTGAATTTACTACGTCTTCTAAATCCTTTAACCCAAATAGAGACATCACAATTTCCTATCCGGCCTTTCATCCTAGCCATTATAGATTTCGTCATAAACACTCCAAATGTGGAAGTGCTTGAATTGTGGCTCGTACAAACTTTCTTTTTTGCCCTTTTAAATCTATGGTTAAATCTAAGTACCTAGGTTTAAGACCCATCACTTGCTTTAATTCTCTTTTATTTCTTACCCCAGAGAATCTTCCTTTATGTTAATCATCGTTTAACGATCATTTCAAATGAATCCTTGCGAGAAGCAACATGTGTCCTCAGCATTACTCAGGGCATTATTTTAGTGTAAGGGCTGCTACTTCAACTGCAGACCAGGGCATCTCATCTATCCCTGCAACAAATGGGACATTGGTCATCCTCTGCCTTCACCTCTTACATCCACCCCGAACACAATACTCGTAAATCAAAGTCTTTAAATCCTTAAAAAAAAAAAAATATATATATATATATATATATATATTTTATATATATGTCTGGTCAGTCATTCGTATAACTGGTGATAGTGTCATTTCATATTGTTTCCTGAGTTAATTGAATGTCATTTAATTAGTCGCATAGCATGGTTTAGCAATATCTCATCCATGCAAATGTTCTTTAATTATCACTGAAGCTACTTCTTGCAGTCTATGGTTTAAGTGGATATTATTTCATCACTGTATAATCCCATTAATGTTTATTAGACTCACATTATTAGCTGGTCTGGTTTGAGTATGGTCTCAAGTTGCTGGTCTAAAGTGACCATCTCTCATTAACCTGGTCTAAAGTGACCATCTCTCATTTACCTGGTCTAAAGTGACCATCTCTCATTAACCTGGTCTAAAGTGACCATCTCTCATTAACCTGGTCTAAAGTGACCATCATTTGGTCTAAAGTGACCATCTCTCATTAACCTGGTCTAAAGTGACCATCTCTCATTAACCTGGTCTAACACGACCATCTCTCATTAACCTGGTCTAAAGTGACCGTCTCTCATTTACCGGGTCTAACGTGACCATTTTCCATTTCCCTTTTCTAATGTGACTGTTTATCATTTTCCGGTCGGAAGTGACCTGGTCCAGAGTGTCCCAATTTTTCATTTCCTGGTTGGAAGTGACCTGGTTTATAGTGACCTAAATTTCCCAATTATCAGGTCTAACATGACCATATTCTCCTTCACTTGATGCAAGTTCATCCTAACAAGTTTTACCCGTAACCTATCTCTTATGACTAATCTTCTGTTTCTGCTTATGAATTCTCTCTGGAAGTAGGTAAGGAATTTGTTTTACATATTTTTTATAAAAGAATTCTCTCTTTTTGGGGGCTTGTGCCTTGCTGACCTCAGCATCACTGCCCTTCTCTTATACCGCTTCGCTATGTACTCCAATCTCCAAAGACTTTGTATTATTCGTTTCTTATGCATGTGTAGTAAAACCTTTTTTGTTTGTTAAGTCTCTCCTGAGTAAAATGAAGCTTAGCTGAAGTTTAGTCAGGAAGACTCTCTTTACACTCTTTTTCATTCATAATCTTAGTCACTCTCTCCCCGTGACTGCTCTATCAGCTGATTGTGGGCGTTTACTCAAAGTTAACCAACCAGATTCTGCCACGGTTTCCTCAAGCCAATGACATTGTGGCTGTCAAACTTTAAAAATGTTCTCTCTGCTGCTGTCAGTTGTAATTTTAGCACAATTAAGAGGCAACCCTCCTCCACCCGTCAACTCAAGTCGTCAGCAGT
>NW_026550331.1:0-674 GCF_027596085.1 Anoplopoma fimbria | reverse complement strand
AGTCATAAAAAAGTCATAGTATAGCATGCCGAAAAAAGTCCCAAAAAAGTCATAGTTTAGCATGTCGAAAAAATTCCTGAAAAAATCAGTTTAGCATGTCGAAAAAGTCATGAAAAAATCATAGTTTAGCATGTCGAAAAAAGTAAAAAAAAAAATCATAATTCAGCATGTCGAAAAAGTCATAAATAAATCATAGTTTAGCATTAGACATTTCTGCAGTATAGTTACTGAAATAACACAGTTATGTGGCGTAAACTGCAGGTAAACTGTGTATTATTGAACATTACCCAAATTTCAGTAAATGTCCAGCAGAAATGTGTTTTGGGAGGCTTATAGTGGTAAACAGTTTTTGACGGTAATATAAAGCGTAAACTGTGACAAATAGCATTATCAGTTTACCTGAATGTTAGCAGCAGAAACTGCCAAAAGCTGGTATTTATTGAACTTTACCGCATAATTTCTGCAATATAAAAAAATGTTCATTAATACAGTTTACCTCAGTTTGCGACATTACTGCCAAAGCTGCTATTTGTCACTTTAAGCCCAAAAAATATATAGTCTCGAGAAACTTCGATAACATTATCAGTTTACCTGAAGTTAACGCGACATTACTGCCAAAAGTTGGTATTTATCACTTTAAGGCTCGCATAAGACATTTCTGCAGGATATAGTCT
>NW_026550330.1:0-3272 GCF_027596085.1 Anoplopoma fimbria | reverse complement strand
GATATTTTTCAAAAGTGAGGATATTTTTCAAAATTGACGATATTTTTCAAAAGTTAGGATATTTTAACAAAGTGAGGATATTTTTCAAAAGTGAGGATATTTTTCAAAAGTGATGATATTTTTCAAAAGTGAGGATAGATATTTTTCAAAATTGTAGATATTTTTTAAAAGTGAGGATATTTTTCAAAATTGGATATTTTACTAAAGTGAGGATATTTTTCAAAAGTGAGGATATTTTTTTTCAAAAGGATATTTTTAAAAATTGTAGGATATTTTTTTATTTTTCAAAAGTGAGGATATTTTTCAAAAGTGAGGATATTTTTCAAAAGCGAGGATATTTTTCAAAAGTTAGGATATTTTTCAAAAGTTAGGATATTTTTCAAAAGTTAGTTAGATATTTTACTAAAGTGAGAATATTTTTCAAAATTGTAGATATTTTACTAAAGTGAGGATATTTTTCAAAAGTGAGGATATTTTTCAGGATATTTTTCAAGAGATGATATTTTTCAAAAGTGAGGATATTTTTCAAAAGTGAGGATATTTTTTTTTCAAAAAGTATTTTTCAAAAGTGATATTTTTCAAAAGTGAGGATATTTTTCAAAAGTGAGGATATTTTTCAAAAGTGAGGATATTTTTCAAAAGTGAGGATATTTTTCAAAAGTGAGGATATTTTTCAAAAGTTAGGATATTTTACTAAAGTTAGGATATTTTACTAAAGTGAGATATTTTTCAAAAGTGAGATATTTTTCAAAATCGAGGATATTTTCCAAAAGTGAGGATATTTTTCAAAAGTGAGGATATTTTTCAAAAGTGAGGATATTTTTCAAAAGTGAGGATATTTTTCAAAAGTGAGGATATTTTTCAAAAGTGAGGATATTTTTCAAAAGTGAGGATATTTTTAAAAATTGAGGATATTTTTCAAAAGTGGATATTTTTCAAAATTGAGGATATTTTTCAAAATTTTTCAAAAGTGATATTTTTCAAAAGTAATATTTTTCAAAAGTATATTTTTCAAAAGTGAGATATTTTTCAAAAAGTATATTTTTCAAAAGTTAGGATATTTTACTAAAGTGAAAATATTTTACCAAAGTGAGGATATTTTTCAAAATTGTAGATATTTTTCAAAAGTGAGGATATTTTTCAAAAGTAAGGTATTTTTCAAAAGTTGGGATATTTTTCAAAAGTGAAATATTTTTTGAAAGTGAGGATATTTTTAAAAGTGAGGATATTTTTAAAAATTGTAGATATTTTTCAAAAGTGAGGATATTTTTCAAAAGTGAAGATATTTTTCAAAAGTGAGGATATTTTTCAAAAGTGAGGATATTTTTCAAAAGTGAGATATTTTTCAAAAGTGAGGATATTTTTCAAAAGTTTTTTCAAAATTGAGATATTTTTCAAAGTGAGGATATTTTTCAAAAGTTTTTTTCAAAAGTGATATTTTTCAAAAAGTAGATATTTTTCAAAAGTGAGGATATTTTTCAAAAGTGAGGATATTTTTCAAAAAGTGAGGATATTTTTCAAAAGTATTTTTCAGGATATTTTTCAAAAGTATTTTTCAAAAGGATATTTTTCAAAAGTTAGGATATTTTTAAAGTTAGGATATTTTACAAAGTGAGGATATTTTACAAAGTGAGGATATTTTTCAAAATTGAGATATTTTTTCAAAAGTGAGAGTGAGGATATTTTTCAAAAGTGAGGATATTTTTCAAAAAAAGTGAGGATATTTTTCAAAAGTTAGGATATTTTTCAAAAGTGAGGATATTTTTCAAAAGTGAAAAGTGGATATTTTTCAAAAGTTGAGGATATTTTTCAAAAGTTAGGATATTTTACTAAAGTGAGGATATTTTTCAAAAGTGAGGATATTTTTCAAAAGTGAGGATATTTTTCAAAAAGTAGGATATTTTTCAAAAGTGAGGATATTTTTCAAAAGTTAGATATTTTTCAAAATATATTTTTCAAAAGTATTTTTCAGGATATTTTTCAAAAGTTGAGATATTTTTCAAAAGTGAGGATATTTTTCAAAAGTTAGGATATTTTTCTAAAGTTAGGATATTTTTCAAAGTGAGAATATTTTACAAAAGTGAGGATATTTTTCAAAATTGAGGATATTTTTCAAAAAGTGAGGATATTTTTTTTCAAAAGTAGGATTTTTTCAAAAGTGAGGATATTTTTCAAAAAGTGAAGATATTTTTCAAAAGTGAGGATATTTTTTTTTCAAAAGTGAGGATATTTTTCAAAATTGAAAGTATTTTTCAAAAGTGAGATATTTTTCAAAATTGAGATATTTTTTTCAAAGTGAGGATATTTTTCAAAAGTGAGGATATTTTTCAAAAGTGAGATATTTTTCAAAAGTGAGGATATTTTTCAAAAGTGAGGATATTTTTCAAAAGTATTTTTCAGGATATTTTTCAAAAGTGAGGATATTTTTCAAAAAGTGAGGATATTTTTCAAAATTGAGGATATTTTTTTTCAAAAGTGAAAAGTGATATTTTTCAAAAGTTGAGGATATTTTTCAAAAGTGAGGATATTTTTCAAAAGTAGGATATTTTTCAAAAGTTAGGATATTTTTCAAAAGTTAGGATATTTTTCAAAGTTAAATTTTACTAAAGTGAGGATATTTTTCAAAATTGTAGATATTTTTCAAAAGTGAGGATATTTTTTTTCAAAAGTGAGGATATTTTTCAAAAGTGATATTTTTCAAAAGTGAGGATATTTTTCAAAAGTGAGGATATTTTTCAAAAGTGAGGATATTTTTCAAAAGTGAGGATATTTTTCAAAAGTGAGGATATTTTTTCAAAAGTGAGGATATTTTCAAAAGTGAGGATATTTTTCAAAAAAAGTTGAGGATATTTTTCAAAAAGTTAGGATATTTTTCAAAAGTAAGGATATTTTTCAAAAGTTAGGATATTTTTCAAAAGTGAGGATATTTTTCAAAAAGTATTTTTCAAAAGAGGATATTTTTCAAAATTGTAGATATTTTTTTCAAAAGTGAGGATATTTTTCAAAAGTAAGGTATTTTTCAAAAGTTAGGATATTTTACTAAAGTGAAAATATTTTTGAAAGTGAGGATATTTTTAGAAAGTGAGGAAATTTTTAAAAATTGTAGATATTTTTCAAAAGTAAGGTATTTTAACAAAGTGAAGATATTTTTCTAAAGTGAGGATGAGATGATATTTTTCAAAAGTGAGGATATTTTTCAAAAGTTAGGATATTTTAACAAAGTGAAGATATTTTTCAAAAGTGAGGATATTTTTCAAAAGTGAGGATATTTT
>NW_026550329.1:0-8814 GCF_027596085.1 Anoplopoma fimbria | reverse complement strand
TCCCGCAGCAACTCTCTTACAACTCTACGGACCTTTTACATGTGCAAAAATATAATATATGTACAACACTAAAAGAAAGGGAAAAGCATCATAGGGCCTCTTTAAATGATCATTCTCATTAAATGACAATGTGCTCTCCAAAGACAGAAATCATTGTCTTTTATTTGTGCAAAACATTTCCTCTTAAATTACACAAGCACATAAAAACTAACCTTTACGTAAACATTGTGAACACAACAAAAATGTGAATGAAAAAGCACAAATATAAAAAAAAAAGTGCATGACCTTGCACAACTCTTAAGAATCAGCTTTTCCCAGTTTCACCAGTCTCTCACTGGCCTCCCAGAGTTTTTTTGCCACACCAGCGTCTCTTGCGAAAGGACGCAGAGTAGCTGGCCGGCAGTCGACGAAGTAACCCCGTTGTGTTTGGCGGCTTCATCTGATACAGAACAGTAGATGACAGTCTGAGCGCCAATCTCACACGGCACAAAAAACATCCACATGATCACCTGCATCAGCATCCGGAACAGGATGGAGTAGTGGCACGTCCAACCACTTTGGACAAAACCTGGAGCAACACGTGGAGGCAGAGATATAAAGAATATATTTATATATAAATAGAGTCAGGAATATACACACTGCTTATTGGGCTTTGGCAATATCATTCAAATCTTTTAGCTAGAGTCATTTTACATCTTTATTTAAGTATATATTGTAATAAATTAAATTGAGAAAAAACTTAAATAACCAGATATGCTAATCTAGTGAATTACATTTGAAGGGACTATACAACAATAATGCAAAGGGCCCGCAAATAAATACAATATTGTCATTAAGAAGCCCTGCTCAATGATCACTGTTGACCACATGACCTGATACAACCACACATACTGTTCTAAAGAGAGAGCTACCTCAGTGCAAACAGAACACAAATGTCTGTTGTTTCAGATTGTGTACAGCCCAACCCAAATTATTTCATTTCAACTAAAATATATTTATTGTAAATAAATATACTTCCATTAATCATAATGTAAAAATTGAAATAAACAGTAAATGTATAAGTACAGCACTTATTTAAAAACTGTTTACAAAGTCCTCCATTTGAAACAAGAAGTAGGGCTGTAAGTTAACCAACGACTACTTTCATTATTGATCATTTCCTTCTTAGAAAATATCAGAAAATAAAGATAATCAGTGTCTTAGAGGTAAAGGTGACAACATAACACAAACAATCTGCTCAATATAATAGTTATTCTGCCTGTATATATAATATTTTAGTTATTGTGTGTGTGTGTGTGTGTGTGTGTGTGTGTGTGTGTGTGTGTGTGTGTGTGTGTGTGTGTGTGTGTGTGTGTGTGTGTACGGGAAAAGACGCCCGAGTTGTGTGTGTGTGTGTGTGTGTGTGTGTGTGTGTGTGTGTGTGTGTGTGTGTGTGTGTGTGTGTGTGTTCTACAGTCGCCTGTGTTCGCCTCTCTAAGAGAAAATAAATATGCCAGTTTAAAGGCTAAAGAGAGAGAAGTCTTGCTTACTCTCCACACGCATGGAAAGTATAATATTGCACACCCATGCCATAATGCTCTACAAATGTTAATAATGTTAATAATGTTAATAGTGTTAATAATGTTAATAATGTTAATAGTGTTAATAATGTTAATAATGTTAATAGTGTTAATAATGTTAATAATGTTAATAGTGTTAATAATGTTAATAATGTTAATAGTGTTAATAATGTTAATAATGTTAATAGTGTTAATAATGTTAATAATGTTAATAGTGTTAATAATGTTAATAATGTTAATAGTGTTAATAATGTTAATAGTTTTAATAGTGTTAATAATGTTAATAATGTTAATAATGTTGATAATGCACCCATGCCATAATATGCCATAAATGATTACTTTGTGTCATTATTAATATTAGTACAGTGATGATTACTTTGTGTCATTATTAATATTAGTACAGTGATGATTACTTTGTGTCATTATTAATATTAGTACAGTGATGATTACTTTGTGTCATTATTAATATTAGTACAGTGATGATTATTTTGTGTCATTATTAATATTAGTACAGTGATGATTATTTTGTGTCATTATTAATATTAGTACAGTGATCATCAGCTGCCGTCATCAGAAACAGACGTCGCATTAAGTGACGCTTCAGAGGAAAGGACGTCTCATGTCTCTTAAAACACATTTCCTCGTTTCCTCTCTCCTCGATTGGTTTCCTTGCGTCTCTCCATGCATCCCTGGTGGGCGGGACTAAGACTCAAGGAAACGACCCAAGTGAAGGAATCGAGGAGGCAATTTAAGAGACTTGGGATGAACCCTGAGTGCGTTACTTTGCTACTTTCACACATTTATCCTGCACAATGTTTAGCCAGTAGAGGCCAGCAGAAGCCAGCTAATGGTACATTTATTCACCACTTCAGTGGTGCAATGTAACAAAGTGCATTTACTCAAGTACTCTGCTTAAGTACATCTAGCCCTGCCTAAATAATTCATTTAGACATCAGGATGTGAATAGTTTTTACACAAGTTAAGAATGTATAAGTATTGGTCAAATAGATCCATATGAATAAAACAGTTAAAATAAGGGAATCATAATCTTTACAGTTCAAAGGTTAGAGTTCATGCAAATGAGCATAGTTTGGTTAATATGTACATGATCCAGCATGTGTTCAGCCCAACACCCTAACTTGTTAGCAACATAATATGTCAATCTTTGTATTTCATTGTTTAATTGGATGTTCTGAATCTAACAGCACGCTTGTGCGTGTGCTGCTGTAGACTGTTGCTGCTGTTTCTTCTGCACTCTGCCTGCCGTCCATCACCCAGCTTCTCCTCACCTGCCCTTCTGAATAGTCCATGGATTTGTGAGTACTGACAAACTTGCACGTGCCCTTTTGTTTAATGCTTGTGTGAACAAGTGAAGCGGCCACAGCAGTTTTAGGCCTCAACGCTCTCAAGCCACGACTCAGGCCTGCAACGGGGTTTTTGGTTATATTTTGGTTAAAGCTGTAGAGTGAGTGTATGTGTGAGAGAGTGTGGGTTCACAATGTATTGATTGTCACATGTTAAAGATGTTCTGACTGCCTGTATGGTAACCAATGAAGATTCCAAAAGAAGGATTTACTGAGAGGAACTCATAGCCATTTTGTGTTTATTAATATGTCTATTTACATTCATTTTATGAGTCATCTGCAATAATATTGTTTGTTGTACCTGTTCTAATAAATACCAAACATTGTGTGTTAAGGCATTTAAAGTATATTTGGTTTATCAAAGTTCATCACAAATAAGCTAATTCATGTTTTGGTAATAACTTTTTAAAACAAGATAAAAGGACTTAATAGAAGGCAAACACCTTTTATTTGACTTCCTTAATTCTATTGGAGGCACCGCCAGTCATTTCAGTTTTCAGAATAAGACGTACTTAAATAATTCATAAGAACAGGTAATAGCGCCATTAGGTTTAAAACTGTACCCAGGACCCCGCCCATAGTACTACTACACCTGGCAGATTAACGTAATACTATATAGCTACATGGGATAGGTGTTACATACATATTCAAAGTACTTGTACTTTGGTTGAATATTCCAATTTCATGCCACTTTATTTTTATACATCTCAGAGGTAAATATTGTACTTTTTACTCCACTACATGTATGTGACAGCTTTAGTTACTCTTCAGATCACAGTCTTCATTCCCCTTCCTGTCCAGTTAAAGCCCTGTATATCTCCAGATGTGTTGATTTTAAATGTTTGTGCGGTTCATGTGGCTCTTCAGCCCCTCAGTTGCGGCTCCCTGAGGCTTTGACAAAAGCTAACATGGAAATAAATGTCGTGTTTTTAAAGAAACATATATTCACGTGAGAACAACTGCTTAACTTTAACTCTTTATTTGCATAACTCGTCCATAACTTTACTCAGCCAGAGAACCAGGATCCCCTCACGGGTTGCCATGCATCACCTGTCTTCTCCTGGCTCCTAACGCCTTACAGGTAAGGCTTCATGTTGTCATCCATCAAGCATACCTTGAACATCTATGTACAAACATACATTTAAAACAAATACCACAATAAATTATTTAAATTTTATTTTTTGCACAGTGGACAATCTTTCAAAGGGAACACCTCTTATCTTGGAGTTTGAGGTGATACTGTGTCACTGAAAATAAAAAATGTTTTAATATTTTGTCAACTAAAATGTGAGTCACATCCTATGACGTCGCCTTTCCCTGCAGGTGGATAATCATGATTTGCAGACCCCCACCCTCAGTAAACTATCAATGGAGAAATCCAGAAAAAGAAAAGTCACAGAGGAAAATAGAGAGTTCAATTCTGCGTGGACGTATTCATTTGCTTTCACTGCCAACGATGCTGGCTTACCTGTATGCTTGATATGTGGCGAGAAATGAGCAAACAACAAAGAATGTAAAGTTGAAAGACACTTCCAGAACAGACACACAGCATCTGCTGAAAAGTATCAAGCTGGAGATGAGCAAGAAAAGAGCGATTTCTCAACTGCTGCAGCAAACTGAGCAAAATAAATATACTTTCACGTAGGCCTACACATGCCAATGTATTTTTTTTGTCCTGTTCATAAGAGTTTGATATTGTTATAACAGGTAAAATAGCAATAAAATGTCAAGAATTGTCTTTATTCTTGTTCTATAATTTCATAAATACAACAAACTATAGTTTTTGTATATATAATATAACTATATATAAAGCTTAATAAGCTGTGATATCAAATAGCTTTTGCGACTCAAGATGAATTTTATTTGGTGGAAAATAGGGCAAAATGGCTCTTTGGACAGTAAAGGTTGCTGACTCCTGTTTATGATGAACTGAAGGATGAAGTGTTCCTTCATGTGTTGAAAAACTCTCCTCTCTGTAAAGGTTAATAAACTTAAAAAACATCATCACAAAGCTGAAAACAAGGCTGTTTTTCTGAGCTCATGAAAAGTTGACTTTTTAAGAGATACGTGGTTCTCACAGGACAGAGAAGCTACACTCATATGATGATGTTAGAATATGATGCATTGCTGCAGATTCAACTACACAACAGGATATAAAGGAGTTTCAGTTAACACAACCTTAAACATCTACAGCAGTAAAATGCAACAAATGAATGCAGCAGTAATATCAATCCAGAAACATAATTTATAATATTAATACACTGACTGGAAACATTTTACTGCACAATGACTACTCTTCTTTAATTACATTTTGCGGATGATACTTTTACTTAAGTAAGGGTGTTGAATGCAGGACTTTTACTTTTACTGGAGTATTTTCACAGTTCTGTATTTGTACTTTTACTCCAGTAAAGGATCTGAACACTTCCTTCACACTCCATACATTACATTATGTTTTATGACAGTCAACAAAACAGGATATAAAGGAGTTTCATTAACATAACCTTAAACAACTACAGTCAGTAAAATGCATAAATGAATCTCCAGCAGTAATATCAATCCAGAAACATCATTTATAATATTAATACACTGACTGGAAACATTTTACTGCACAATGACTACTCCTTTAATTACATTTTACTACGAATTAATACTTACAAATACAAAGGGTGTTGAATGCAGGACTTTTACTTTTACTGGAGTATTTTCACAGTTCTGTAAACTTTTACTCCAGTAAAGGATCTGAACACTTCCTTCACCACTCCATCACTCTACCATATCTACAGTACGTTGATGTAAAAAGACCAGAACATTACAGCTTTGATATTCCTCCATACAAATTTTCTTTTTAATGTGTATTTCCAGATATCATTACACATGTTCTTAAGAAACTGGAATAAAGTCCTGGACAGTGTTGTTGAAAAAGACTGATAATCATTTCTTCATAAGGAATAGACAGGAATATCTAACTGCAGCACACCAGTGTTGGTGCACACAGTGTCCCTCACCTCTTGTATGGACTTCTACATTTCACTAACAAGGTGAGGGAGTTTTCCACCATCACCAACAGAACATGAAAGAATGAGAGATGCACAGACGGAAGAATGGAAAAGACACATGGAAATGAGAATAAAGCATTTTATTTAGTATCAATCTGTATACACAACATTTTAATTTAATTTAAAGTGCTACAGTTACACAAAAAAAGGCAACTGATGAATAATTCTATTTGTGTTTCTGATTTCTTAGATGATTAGATAAACAATTGCTAAATGAAGCATCTTATCCAGAGGCACAGTCACTTGTGATTTTCTCCCAGATATCCAGAAGGATTGATAGAAATCCTCTGAAGGATAGGAAATAGAGACATTTTCTACCAAACTCTGAACAAAGGTACGGTTTTGGTTAATTGTGCAGGAAACAATAATATGTATGTTAAAAAAAAGGTGCCAGAAAGTGGAACTAAACTTATCAACATTTTCACCAGCTTAGAACCAAAATGTGAACTTTGTCTCCACCTTGTGGAACTAAACAGTATAACATTTTAACCTTACATCAACAGCATCAATTTTATATCTGATTATGTTGACTCTAAAAATATTAGTTCAGAAGGATATAAAATGAATAGAACATTATTCAGTGCTAAACTCTTTTCTTTGCAAATAAAACAACTGAAGGAACCAAACTATTTATTTATGAAAGTAACCAGTTTACTATATAAAACCACAATGAAGTTATTGTTTAATGTCAAAGATAAACAAGGTAAGATGAGGCTTTCTGTGGCAACTTGATTTAAAATTATAGCCTTTTAAATGCAAACTTAATTTTGTTGTTCATTGGTAAAAAAAAAAAAACAAGTAGATATACGTCAAAATAAAATGATCACAGTTAATCTACTCGTCTGTTATCTGGATATTTACACCACAAACACCATTTAGAACATAACAGTCACATATGGTGAATAACAGGTTAATTATTACATAATCATTCACTGTTGGGTCCATTCTGAACAGTCAAATGATGTTATTTCATTAAAATGAACTATTTATAAATCTGAATGATTTCATACAGAAAATAAATTTGAAAATTGAAACATGAAAAATAATTCTAAAATGTACGAAATAAACAAGGTAAGAGGCTAAAATCAAAGACTTTTTAAAATTAATTTAAAAAAGCAAGCTTAAGGTTGTTCTCGTTGGCTGTTGTCGGCTGTAGACTGGACATGGAAGCTCCTAATGGGTCAAATGAGGTGTCAATCAAAAGATCAGAGTGCAGCGGCCATCTGATCCGTGGATTACTATTGAATGTTATTGATCTGTGGATTAGTATTGAATGTTATTGATCAGCTTTCCAAAGATATGTCGCATCAGTAGCTACCTATACATAGCAGTGGTGTAAATAACACTAAACACTCAAATTGAAGAACTAACTGGAATTGTCTGTAACTAACAAACAAAAAAAAAACCTTATAATAATCCTGATAAATCACTGAGACCTCACCACCCTCCCTGAACATCACAGAGAAATATCAGTTGGACAGATTTTGATATCAGCAGTTTTAGCATCACCAGCCTCTCCAATAAAAAAATATGGGAAGAGTTTCTCAGTGAAAGTGTCTCTGTGAGTGTAGATGTGAGTCATGTCTTCAGGGTCGTAGAAGGACACCTCCCCCCTGTCATAGTCCAGCTGGACTCTGATCCTCTGGAGACTCTTCTTCACTCTGACAGTCTCACCAGCTCCATTAGTGTATTTTCCATTGCGATGTGATAAACACCAGACTCCATATTTTGGTGAGGCAGATCGCTTTCCCTTCCTGTCAACTGACTCTTTAGCCAAACCTACATTCCAGTCAGGATGGTCTCCCACCTCCACCTCCCAGCTGTGTTTCCCTGAGCTGAAGCCCTCAGAGCCCAGAACATTGGCATAATTAGTCTTTCTCTCTGGATTGTCAGGAAGATGCTGGTTTGTGTCTCCATTTCTCACACTGGTCAGATCATCAAACAGATAGAGCCAGCGGTTTCCAGTGTTTGGGTCCAGAATGACAGGACTGAAGTGGACCTTGTCCTTCATCTTCTCCCAGACTCTGAAGGACAGGTTGCCCAGGTGTTTGGCCACATCTATCAGCGCTCCTGAGACCAGCTGTGGATCTGACAGTGAGCACTGGACTCTGGCTCTGGTCTGAGTGGCTTTATAACTGCTGAGGAATGACACCTTGTGTTTCTGCAGGTCTTCTTCAACAGCAGAGATACTGTCTGACAGAGAGGAGATCTGCTCCTGAATCATCTTCATCTCTCTGCTGATGGTCTTCCCCTTCTGCTCCTCTTCCTCCCTCAGAGCTGCCAGTCTGGACTCCTCTTCCTCTTTCAGGAACTGGTGGAGCTTGTTGAACTCTGCTCTGATCTGCCTCTCTGTGGACAACAGCTGCTTCTTGGAGTGTTGAATCATTTCATTGTATGTTTTCTCCACTTGTTTGTGTTTGTCCCTCTTGTCCTGCAGAGACTCTAAGTCAGATCTCAGCTGGTCCTTCAGGTCACTGACTGCTTGTTCTACAGGAACCACCTTGTGACTCTGGTGGAGAGAAAGCTCACAGACAGGACACACAACTCTCTCTTCATCCTCACAGAACAGTTTAGTCTCTTCTCCATGTTTACTACACACCACCTCCACCTTCTTCTCTCCTTTTTCTGTCTCAGGTGAACCAGTTTTCTGTCTCCCAGCAAAAGAGTCAGCCAGTTCCTTCAGTGAAAAGTTCACCACAAAATCTTTTGAGGATTTTCTTTTACAAATGGGACAGTTTTTGTTTTCAGCTTGTTTCCAGAATTTCTGCAGGCAGCTTGAACAGAAGCTGTGGCTGCAGCTCAGAGACACAGGATCTCTGAAAGTCTCTGAAC
>NW_026550328.1:0-3565 GCF_027596085.1 Anoplopoma fimbria | reverse complement strand
GATAAAAATATGAACCCGAAAAAGAGCATAATAGGTCCCGTTTAACCTTCAAGCACTTTGGAACAGCACTGATGCTGACTAAGGCCACATCCCCAATACTACGTGTTTGTTTTAAAACGGATTACTTCTGCTACGTGATGCCTAGCGCCCACACTACCCTGGCGTTTCCATAAATGCAGATACTTTGAGACTAAACCCAGCTTGAGCCGTATGAAGAATGAGGTAAAACTCTTAAGAAAGTCACTGAAACTTGTTAAAGACAAGAACGCTATAAAGTTATTATCTTTACTTGGTAGCTTTAAGTTTATTTGAGATAGCCCGGCTGTTGTAGTTGTATTTTGATTCATTTTTTTTATTCCTAACATATCTGTATTTGATTATGATCCTGCTCAACTTGAGGCAAACACTGTCTGTAACTTGAAACATGTAAAGAGGCCTTGATTGTTCGTACTTATTGTCACGTATAGGAAGCGAACACTCCATCAAAGGTAAGCTCAAGTAACCACTGAGTATATTAAGGGTTGTATGTTTAGCAATGAGTCATGTCTTTACATGATTTTTCTGACATGGTTTGCAGTCGTATACACCGAGGCAACCAACTCCAGTGGCCCTGATGAGTTACACTGACTGTTAGCTAAGGTTGACTCAGCTTTAACGCTTTCTCTTTGTTTTTTATTATTTACGTTTTACACAGCAGCCCAACTTTTTTTGCATCGAGGTTGTAATATAAGTAAAGGTAATAGTAAAGGTGAGTTTTCAGTCTGAAGAGCTATCAGCAGTTGTGTTAAGGGACAGAGGGTTTAACCAGTGTGCAGAAATGATATCACACATTTAACTAACCTTTTGTTTTCTTTACTTGTTGGACATAAACTCTCTTCTATATGTTGTCCCATGACTGGGTTCCATCCGTCTTCTCGCACACACCAGCCACCAAGAAGAGGGAAAGAGAGAAAGACATAGACTTTTTTTCACCATTTTATAGACCAACACAAGTAATTGATTAATCGAGAAAAATAACTGACAATGAAATAATCATTAGTCTGAGCCCAATTGTAAAGTTTTTGGATGAACTTTAGGAAAAAACAAATAAACATTTGAGTCCGAACTGTTCTTTAATTTTAGTTGTCATGGTGATGCCAGTTAGATTTGATTCAGTCAGAGCTGTGGAATATTAAGATAAGATAAGATAAGATAATCCTTTATTTGTCCCGCAGCGGGGAAATTTACAGGATTACAGCAGCAGAGAGGATAGTGAAAACAAGAGACATAGTAAATAAAAAAAACAAGATCAAAATAAGTATTATAAATAAGCAAATGAGCAATAAAAACAGTAAAAACCAGTAAAGAATCCACAGTAACTGAAATATTATATATACAGACAGAAACTATTATAACTATTGTATTGCACAGTGTATTAGTGTATTAGTGTCATGTGGTCTGCTGGGAGCAGAGCTGGTTGTAAAACCTGACAGCAGCAATGAAGGACCTGCGGTACCTCTCCTCCACACACCGGGGGTGAAGCAGCCGGTGGCTGAAGGAGCTGCACAGAGCTGCCAGGGTGTCTTGCATGGGGTGGGAGGTGTTGTTCATCAGGGATGATAGCTTAGCCACCACCCTCCTGTCTCCCACCACCTCCACCGTATCCAGTGGACACCCCAGCACACTGCTGGCCTTCTCGACAAGTTTATTTAGTCTCTTCCTGTCGGTTGATCTGGAGGCGGTTCCGCCGGCACCATCCTATAAAGTCCTGGTTCAGTTCCCGGTATTCCCTGTCATCACCGGCGGAGATGAGGCCGATTGCAGAGTCGTCAGATAACTTTTGCAGGTGGAAGTTTGCAGAGTTGTGTTTGAAGCCCGATGTGTAGATGGAGAAGAGGAAAAAATATATATAAATAATATGAATAATCCATCTTCGCTCACTACATCTGATCCTTAATAAAATACTAAATTTACAGTATTTGTCACTGTCTTGGAAAAGGACATTGTCATTTAATAACATTTAGAATTTCATCTTTCAAACACTTTGGTTGTATAACACTAGATTTGACTTGGTGAATATTTTACTAAAACATATTAAACTAGGGCTGCACGGTGGTGTAGTGGTTAGCACTGTCGCCTCACAGCAAGAGGCACCCGGGTTCAATACCTAGACGGCCTTCTGTGTGGAGTTTGCATGTTCTCCCCGTGTCAGCATGGGTTCTCTCCGGGTTCTCCGGCTTACTCCCACAGTCCAAAGACATGCAGGTTAGGTTAATTGATGACTCTGAAATTGCCCGTAGGTGCGAATGTGAGGATGAATGGTTGTCTGTCTCTATATGTCAGCCCTGTGTACCCTGCCATCGCCCAATGACAGCTGGGATCGGCTCCAGCACCCCCGTGACCCTTAACAGGATAAGCGGTTACGGAAGATGATATTAAACAAATTTATGGAATGTTGTGTTTCATGTTGTGTAGTCAGAAAATGTTGCAGTGTCAATGCATTTCATTATGTTAATCTTCGGGGGTTTTCAGTTTCAGTCACAAGTAACAATTCTCAGGCACTTCTTGCAGACAATTGCTGTAAACATCTGATAATTAACTAAACATCACCACCTGGTGGTAATGAAGGGGAATGTCAGCTGTCAGTTATTTACTTAAAAAGATTGAAAGGGGAACTTAAAGGCTGATTTCCACGCTGCTGAACGGAGACGAGAGACGCCATTACAGGCTGAAGCATGGCCCATCACTGCATTATAGTTATTGATGGATTAATGTGTTCATCACTTTACTGCTGCGGCTGGTAAAGGTGGAGATCATTTTAAATGATTTGTTAACTGCTGGGTAGCTTGTGAAGGGATCAATTAAGTTGTATCGTAACCTATAATAATACATCATAGTTTATTTGTTGATGTTGTATTATTGATCTAAATCCACAAACTAGTGATGTAAAAAGTTTGTAAAGTAGCAGAAAATTGAAAAAATAGGTAAAGTAGAAGTTTCTCAACATTGTACTTAATTAAAATATTTGAGTAAATGATTAAAAGTCTTTTGTCTCAGTCGACAGCAGATCTACACAGGCAATGCATGATGGGATAGATTCAAGGTCTCCTGTGACTTTGAAATGTGACTTGAGAGTGAGTGAATGAATGAATGACAGAAAAGATAACTGACAACATGTTAGAGGAAACAAAACAGCAAGATGTACAATATTAGAAAGGTGAAATTAATTATAAACTGACTACGTATCTGTATTTTCACTGAAAGACAAACATTTAATCATACTGGCATGATGCCATGTCAGCAGAACATGTTTCCTGTTACATGATCTTGTTGGCTGGAAAACAAAAATGTTGTTAAACTGGTTCAGTGTCAGTCAGCCTATTGAAATGTTCAGTCCTCACTGAATAAATAAAAGAAAGCAGGAAGAAGATTTTAACATTGTTGAACAGAGCTGAGACGCCATTACAGGGTGTGAGATCTCTGCTGGAAAACACACGTTTGGAATATTTGAAGCAGTCAAGAGACGGGACAGTAACTTGGTGAGTCTTGATATTGAAAGATAATTTAAATACCAAGACAAATGGCT
>NW_026550327.1:0-2008 GCF_027596085.1 Anoplopoma fimbria | reverse complement strand
GATATTGAAACATTAAATAAATAGAATAAAACATTAAATACAGATAATAGATGATGTTTCAGCCTTCGTGGCATCAATTTAAGATCTTAAAAATAAGAACTTGAAAATGTAAATATATACATATATATATATAAATATATTGTGTTTTATATGTATGAACAAATGTCTCAATAAAGTTATTGAATTTAAAAATAAATTAATTAATTAATTAAAAAAAAAAAAAAAAAAAAAAAAAAAAAAAAAATCTACCCGGCATGCAATGCGCGGTGATCGCCGGAACCTATTTCCCGGTCACCGGGATTCTACCGGGACGCCTCCTCTAGCTCCCAGACGGCTCAACCTCCTCTAGCTATGCTAGCTATAGGAGGTTGAGCCGGCCGGTCCACCGGTACCGGTACCGTGAAAAACACCGGTAATCCGGCACACCGGTATACAGGAGGATGAGCCGTCCAGATAAACATCCGTGAAAACATCATGACGTGACGTCACTGCACCGCGACTGTGACAAACGCGAAACATTAAATAAAGATATTAAAACATTAAATAAAGATATTAAAACATTAAATAAAGAGAATGAAACATTAAATAAATAGAATAAAACATTAAATAAAGATATTAAAACATTAAACAAAGAGAATAAAACATTAAATGAAGATAATAAAACATTAAATAAAGATATTAAAACATTAAATAAAGAATAAAGATATTGAAACATTAAATAAATAGAATAAAACATTAAATACAGATAATAGATGATGTTTCAGCCTTCGTGGCATCAATTTAAGATCTTAAAAATAAGAACTTGAAAATGTAAATATATACATATATATATATAAATATATTGTGTTTTATATGTATGAACAAATGTCTCAATAAAGTTATTGAATTTAAAAATAAATTAATTAATTAATTAAAAAAAAAAAAAAAAAAAAAAAAAAAAAAAAAAAAATCTACCCGGCATGCAATGCGCGGTGATCGCTGGAACCTATTTCCCGGTCACCGGGATTCTACCGGGACGCCTCCTCTAGCTCCCAGACGGCTCAACCTCCTCTAGCTATGCTAGCTATAGGAGGTTGAGCTATGAGGGAGGTTGAGCCGGCCCGGTCCACCGGTACCGGTACCGTGAAAAACACCGGTAATCCGGCACACCGGTATACAGGAGGATGAGCCGTCCACATAAACATCCGTGAAAACGTCATGACGTGACGTCACTGCACCGCGACTGTGACAAACGCGAAACATTAAATAAAGATATTAAAACATTAAATAAAGAGAATGAAACATTAAATAAATAGAATAAAACATTAAATAAAGATATTAAAACATTAAACAAAGAGAATAAAACATTAAATGAAATAATAAAACATTAAATAAAGATATTAAAACATTAAATAAAGATATTGAAACATTAAATAAAGATATTGAAACATTAAATAAATAGAATAAAACATTAAATACAGATAATAGATGATGTTTCAGCCTTCGTGGCATCAATTTAAGATCTTAAAACGACAGGCACCGATCGCCTTCCGACCACAACTCCTAGCAGCAGCTTCCACAATGGAGGATTTGAACATGGCCCACTCGGATTCCATGTCCCCAGCCTCCCCGGGATGCACGAGAATTATTCCAGAGGTGGGAGTTAAAGACCTTGCGGACAGGATCCTCAGCCAGACGTTCCCAGTTCACCCTCACTACACGTTTGGGTTTACCGGGTCTGTCCGGCAGCCTCCCCGCCACCTGATCCAACTAACCACCAGGTGGTGATCAGTTGACAGCTCTGCTCCTCTCTTCACCCGGGTGTCCAAGACATACGGCCGCAGGTCTGATGACACAACTACAAAGTCGATCATAGACCTTTAGCCTAGGGTGTTCTGGTACCAAGTACACTTATGAACTATGCTCAAACATGGTGTTTGTTATGGACAGTCCATGACTAGCACAGAAGTCCAACAACAAAGCACCACTCGGGTTCAGATCGGGCAGGCCGTTCCTCCCAATCACACCC
>NW_026550326.1:0-549 GCF_027596085.1 Anoplopoma fimbria | reverse complement strand
CATTTCTGCAGGATGTAGTCTCGAAACTCGATAATGTTCATTAATACACAGTTTACGCCATATTTCTGCCAAAAGCTGGTATTTATCACTTTAAGGCTCCGAAAAGAAATTTCTGCAGGATATGGTCCCGAAACTCGATAATGTTCATTAAATACACAGTTTACCTGTAGTTAACGCTACATAACTACCAAAAGCTGCTATTTATCACTTTAAGCCTCCTAAAACACATTTCTGCAGGATATAGTCTCGAAACTCGATAATGTTCATTAATACACAGTTTACCTCCAGTTTACGCGACAACAAAAGCTGCTATTTGTCACTTTAAGCCCAAAACGAAGGATATAGTCTCGAAACTCGATAATGTTCATTAATACACAGTTTACGCCATATTACCGTCAAAAACTGTTTACCACTATAAGCCTCCCAAAAGACATTTCTGCTGGACATTTACTGAAATTTGGGTAATGTTTAATAATACACAGTGTTATTTCAGTAACTATACTGCAGAAATGTCTTTTGGGAGGCTTAATGAACATTATCGCGTTTTAG
>NW_026550325.1:7500-9936 GCF_027596085.1 Anoplopoma fimbria | reverse complement strand
ACTCTCTCTAACTCTCTCTAACTCTAACTCTAACTCTAACTCTCTTTAACTTTAATGCATTCAGTGTGTGATCTGTCATCACTCTGGTATTAATCTCCAGTGATGATGATTATATCAGATCAGTATGATCAGCTGCAGCGTCAATCAGATAACAGATGAACGATGAGGGGGCGTGTCCCCACAACACTTCCTGGAAGGAGGCTCTCGTGCATCCATCATGTCGAGGAGACGACAAATAAGAGACCTGGGATGAACCCCTATCTGAATAAAGAGCTGAAAGGAGAATGTTTGAATAAAACTTTATGGATTAAAGAGTCAAAGCAGAGACGGAGGATTTGTTTTATTGTGTCGTTAGGGGAACAGTTCTTCTTCCCATCAGCCTTTGCTGTCACGTTAAATAAACAACATGGTGATCAGAGACAAACGGGTTTGTTAACGGGTAAAGTGCTGAGGAGGTGGAGCTCCTTCAGTCGGATCGATCAGCTGATATCTGGTCAGCCGATCGATACTGTAGTGTGCTTCGTGGAGCTGATGAGGTATTTCACTGCTTCACACCCAAACAAACAAACCTCTTTTTAGCATCTTTTCTTAAAAAAACTAGAAAATCAATCAAGTCTTTGTCTTTGTGCAGCACTTTGCATTGA
This sequence comes from Anoplopoma fimbria, assembly GCF_027596085.1. Lineage (NCBI taxonomy): Eukaryota > Metazoa > Chordata > Actinopteri > Perciformes > Anoplopomatidae > Anoplopoma > Anoplopoma fimbria. The sequence continues at coordinate 9,292 of NW_026550325.1, read as the reverse complement.
GCGCTTTGATTGGCTGTTAAACTCTACAGGAAACAGAACCGCCCGCTAAAATAAGACGACGTTTCAGATACACATATAAATAAAACTCTGGCATAAAAACGGAATCAAACGTTTTCTAAAAATCAGATTGTTGCAGTCGGGCCCCCGACCATTGGAATGATTTGTGTTCTTCATCGTTGGTTCAGAGTTCTCGATCAATCACAGAAGAAGAAATCAATCGTTCAAGTGTCTTTAACAGTCTGCTGGGCGGCGGCTCCGCAATGAGTCATTTGCATTGGCTGGCATTAGGGGGAGGTGGCTCCGCCCACAGGATTCAAATAGGTATGACATCACGACAGGTGAGGGGGGGGCGTCCACTCTGCCATGAGGTCCAGTCCATAACACGATCACATGGTCACATGATCACATGATCACATGACGCTCTCCTTCAGTGGGCCCCCCCCCTCTGCACCTCCTCCAACGGCGCTCAGCGAGGGAACCTCGATGGCGACGTCTCGACGCCGAACCGAGTCTTTGGAGTGATAGTCGTCACTCTGGTCCTTCGCAAAGTTCACGAACACCTGGAACAACAAACAGGAAGTCCATCAGGTGTGTTTACTGTGGTTACCTGTCAGGTGTGTGTGTAGTATGGTTACCTGTCAGGTGTGTGTGTAGTATGGTTACCTGTCAGGTGTGTGTGTAGTATGGTTACCTGTCAGGTGTGTGTGTAGTATGGTTACCTGTCAGGTGTGTGTGTAGTATGGTTACCTGTCAGGTGTGTGTGTAGTATGGTTACCTGTCAGGTGGTCTGGTTACCTGGTCCAGGGTGGTCTGGGTGACGGAGTAGTCCTCGATCCTCAGCAGGTCCTTGTTCTTGGCGAGGATGGAGAAGATGTGTGTGAGGGAGGTGAGAGAAGATGGCAGCTGGTACTGCAGCATGTTCCTGTGTTTCTCCTTCAGAGTGCTGCCGCTCAGCTCGCTCTCGATGAACTTCATGACGGGCAGCAGGTCGGCGTCCGGCCCCCCCACCCGCAGGATGATGGTGTAGCCGTCACCAAACCTGATGCACAGAACCCCGGTTAACACTCAACACCTTCAGAGAGAACCTGTCTCATGTTCTCTAACTGTCTCACCTGTTCTTCAGGTGCTGGACGCTGCCGAGACATCTGAACCTGCCGTTCACCATGATGGCCATCCTGGTGCACAGAGCCTCACACTCCTCCATACTGAAACACACACACACACACACACACACACACACACACACACACACACACACACACACACACACACACACACACACACACACACAGAGTTAATGAGCACACCGGAGACACACCGAGGACACAGAGGACACTGAGGACACAGAGGACTAGGTGGACTAGGAGGACACTGAGGACACAGAGGACTAGGTGGACTAGGAGGACACTGAGGACACAGAGGACTAGGTGGACTAGGACACAGAGGACACAGAGGACTAGGTGGACAGAGGACACAGAGGACTAGGTGGACTAGGAGGACACTGAGGACACAGAGGACTAGGTGGACTAGGAGGACTAGGAGGACACAGAGGACTAGGTGGTCTAGGTGGACACAGAGGACACAGAGGACTAGGTGGACTAGGAGGACACAGAGGACTAGGTGGACTAGGAGGACACTGAGGACACAGAGGACTAGGTGGACTAGGAGGACACAGAGGACTAGGTGGACTAGGAGGACACAGAGGACTAGGTGGACTAGGTGGACTGTCCTACCTGTGGGAGGTGAGGACGACGGAGCGTCCCTCCTTGATGATGCTGTGGATACAGTTCCA
>NW_026550325.1:0-2500 GCF_027596085.1 Anoplopoma fimbria | reverse complement strand
CTAAACAACCACTAAACAACCACTTAAACAACCATTAAACAACCATTAAACAACCATTAAACAACCACTAAACAACCATTAAACAACCACAACCATTAAACAACCATTAAACAACCACTAAACAACCATTAAACAACCACTAAACAACCATTAAACAACCACTAAACAACCATTAAACAACCAACCACTAAACAACCATTAAACAACCACTAAACAACCATTAAACAACCATTAAACAACCATTAAACAACCATTAAACAACCACTAAACAACCATTAAACAACCATTAAACAACCAACCACTAAACAACCACTAAACAAACCATTAAACAACCACTAAACAACCATTAAACAACCACTACCAACCATTAAACAACCACTAAACAACCACTAAACAACCACAACCACTAAACAACCATTAAACAACCACTAAACAACCATTAAACAACCATTCCCAGTGTGGAGAAACCAGTTAGAACAACACACACACAGATCCAGGGTCAGCTGAGAACACAGCATGATGTCACAGGAAGAGATGCACAATATGTGTGTGTGTGTGTGTGTGTGTTTGAGTTGTGTGTAGTGTGTGTGTGTGTGTGTGTGTGTGTGTGTGTGTGTGTGTGTGTGTGTGTTAGAAATCTCTAAATCGGCCAGCCTGGTTCTTCACCATGTCGATGGAGTCCTCGGATTAGACAGAAGTGAGGGAAGATCAGGAGGACGTTCTTCAGGATGTCGTTGATTCCTCCGATCTCCTTTTGAGTTTAGATTAAAGATGGAGTTTAGATTAAAGATGGAGTTTAGATTTAAAATGGAGTTTAGATTAAAAATGGAGTTTAGATTAAAGATGGAGTTTAGATTTAAAATGGAGTTTAGATTAATTCTGATCTCAAGATTCCAGATTAACTCTGATCTCCAGATTAACTCTGATCTCCAGATTAACTCTGATCTCCAGATTAACTCTGATCTCCAGATTAACTCTACAGTGAGTCACAGCCTGGACTCACGTTGTTTCCGAACAGCTCCATGACGAAGGTGGAGATGCTGCCGTTGATGCCGATGAGGATGTTGACGCTGGTGAGGACGACGTAGGCGGTGCTGGGGATCTTAAAGAGGAAGGAGGCCGGATACATGAGAGGAGTGATGGACCAGCTGGAGAAGAAGACACAACGGAAACGTTCAACGACTAAAAGCTCCGGAAAATAAACTAAAGGGACCTTTAATGAAATGAAAATATAGAAATACAGAAAATGTTTGGAGTAAACTGCTGTTTAAAGTCTTGTGTAGTACTATGGAGTAGTGTGTGGTATATAGCGTGTAATATTTAGAAGTGTAGTATAGTACTCCGTATAAGTACTCTGTAGTAGTACTCTAATAGTATTCTGTATCAGTACTCTGTATCAGTATTCTGTATCAGTACTCTGTATCAGTACTCTGTAGCAGTACTGTGTGTCAGTACTGTGTGTCAGTACTCTGTAGCAGTACTCTGTAGCAGTACTCTGTAGCAGTACTCTGTAGCAGTACTCTGTATCAGTACTCTGTAGCAGTACTCTGTATCAATACTCTGTAGCAGTACTCTGTAGCAGTACTGTGTCTCTGACCCGTAGAGCAGCAGCAGCAGAGCGAGGACCGGCAGGTTGGTGGGCGTGTCGTAAGCTTTTTGTTGGAAACAGATGAAGATGACGATGACCAGCGTTGCGGGACGACGTAGTTACACTGTGGAGACACACAAACAACATCAATAACAACATCTATTGATCCTATCTGTTGATGTCATCCATGGGGAGAAGTCCAACTTGTAGACACCTACAAATATCTAGGCACAGTATTTGATAACCAGCTTAAATTTCATCCAAATACTGAGGTAATTGTTAAAAAGGGACAACAAAGAGTTCACCTGTTGAGAATGCTGAACTCTTTCAGTGTCTCTAAAGTTATTTTGAGAATTTTTTACCAATCTTTTATTGAGAGTCTTTTAACTTTTTCATTCATATGCTGGACTAAAAGTCTGTCAGTGAAGGACATGAATAGTTTAAATAAAATTGTGAAGATCTGCTCTAAGATCACTGGCATCCAGCTCAAGAGCATAAGTTCATTGTGGAACAAACAAGCAGTCCAGAAAGCTAAATGCATTATCAGTCAGCCTGACCATGTCCTCAGTAAAAATTTAAACTAATGCCTTCAGGGCAGCGCTACTGTTCAATCAGGACAAGAACAATGAGGTACTCCCACTCTTTTATCCCTGCAACCATCAGGTTACTAAATGATGACAAAAGTCAGGAGTAGGTGGAGAGCACACCAGTGTTGCTGGGTGTTTCCGGGGGCAGGGTGGTTGTTACTGACGGGTTGAAATGAATTGTGAGTTAAATGTGTTGGACTGCCTTTGATATATGTTTTTTTGTCTATCTCCTATTGCTATTTATTGTATTTATTTTATTAAGTAATTTATTATGTGAGGCAGGAAACTGTGACGAAGTGCCCATTTTGGGATAAATAAAGTTTTT
>NW_026550324.1:0-3740 GCF_027596085.1 Anoplopoma fimbria | reverse complement strand
ACAGAAAAAACAGAAATGTAGAAATTTTGCAAATTTATTAAAAAAGAAAAACTGAAATATCACATGGTCATAAGTATTCAGACCCTTTGCTGTGACACTCATATTTAACTCACATGCTGTCCATTTCTTCTGATCCTCCTTGAGATGGTTCTACTCCTTCATTGGAGTCCAGCTGTGTTTAATTAAACTGATTGGACTTGATTAGGAAAGGCACACACCTGTCTATATAAGACCTTACAGCTCACAGTGCATGTCAGAACAAATGAGAATCATGAGGTCGAAGGAACTGCCCAAGGAGCTCAGAGACAGAATTGTGGCAAGGCACAGATCTGGCCAAGGTTACAAAAGAATTTCTGCAGCACTCAAGGTTCCTAAGAGCACAGTGGCCTCCATAATCCTTAAATGGAAGAAGTATGGGATGACCAGAACTCTTCCTAGACCTGGCCGTCCAGCCAAACTGAGCAATCGTGGGAGAAGAGCCTTGGTGAGAGAGGTAAAGAAGAACCCAAAGATCACTGTGGCTGAGCTCCAGAGATGCAGTAGGGAGATGGGAGAAAGTTCCACAAAGTTAACTATCACTGCAGCCCTCCACCAGTCGGGGCTTTATGGCAGAGTGGCCCGACGGAAGCCTCTCCTCAGTGCAAGACATATGGAAGCCCGCATAGAGTTTGCCAAAAAACACATGGAGGACTCCCAAACTATGAGAAATAAGATTCTCTGGTCTGATGAGACCAAGATTGAACTTTTGGCGTTAATTCTAAGCGGTATGTGTGGAGAAAACCAGGCACTGCTCATCACCTGCCCAATACAATCCCAACAGTGAAACATGGTGGTGGCAGCATCATGCTATGGGGGTGTTTTTCAGCTGCAGGGACAGGACGACTGGTTGCAATTGAAGGAAAGATGAATGCGGCCAAGTACAGAGATATCCTGGAAGAAAACCTCCTCCAGAGTGCTCAGGACCTCAGACTGGGCCGAAGGTTCACCTTCCAACAAGACAATGACCCGAAGCACACAGCTAAAATAACAAAGGAGTGGCTTCGGAACAAGTCTGTGACCATTCTTGACTGGCCCAGCCAGAGCCCTGACCTAAACCCAATTGAGCATCTCTGGAGAGACCTGAAAATGGCTGTCCACCAATGTTCACCATCCAACCTGACAGAACTGGAGAGGATCTGCAAGGAAGAATGGCAGAGGATCCCCAAATCCAGGTGTGAGAAACTTGTTGCATCATTCCCAAGAAGACTCATTGCTGTACTAGCTCAAAAGGGTGCTTCTACTCAATACTGAGCAAAGGGTCTGAATACTTATGACCATGTGATATTTCAGTTTTGTTTTTTTAATAAATTTGCAAAAAATCTACATTTATGGTTTTTTCTGTCAAGATGGGTTGCTGAGTGTACATTAATGAGAAAAAAAAAATGAACTTTTTCGATTTTAGCAAATGGCTGCAATGAAACAAAGGGTGAAAAATTTAAAGGGGTCTGAATACTTTCCGTACCCACTGTATGTGCCTATTTTAGAAACCCTGAAGTTCATGTGTAGAAATCCAGAGATTTGTGATTTCCTAAAAAAGAGTGTAGATCAGAGCCTTACACTTATTCTGACTTTTGTGATGGAAGTTACTTTAAAACTCACCCCTTGTTTTCAGCAAAAAGACATGCATTACAAATTCAGTTATACTATGATGATTTTGAAACAGCCAATCCTCTTGGCTGTATTTATTTTGTTTTAAGAATCTTGCCCCAAAATTGAATTCGGGTCTTGATGAACATTCATTTAGTATCACTTTTCCACACACCAGATTTGCGAAAGTATGGTTTTGATGTTATACTGGAACCCTTGATAAATTATGTGAATTATAAGTCTTCCATTTGCTGATGAGCAGGTATATGGTACAATCTCACAGATCACTGGGGATAATCTAGGGATTGTCATGTAAAATATTACATTCATATGTATAAATGCACACATACAAATCTCAAACACAGTATATTTTGTCTATGCTTTCACATCACACCACACTGTGCACATTGCGGTAAATGATTATAAGTTCTCTTAGAAGGTCAAATACTCCGGACAGGGCATTCTAGTGCCTGGCCGCACGATGGAAAAGAACAGAGACACTTAAAGAAGGAATGTGCCTTTACGACCAACTGACCACAGATAACAAAGGCTCTTTTTACGACAAACTGACCAAGGCCCTCAGAAAGTCTAAAAGTCTAAACCAAGAGCCGCCTCTCTCATTTTTGGACCTATCATATTCAACTCACAAAACCTATATAACATGATGCGCACTCTGTATAGTAAGCGCTTTTTAGTTGCTGAACTTCTCAGTACTGCTAGGCCCGTGCACGTACAACTGCTGGGCGATATACTCCTGTTATCCTAAAATAAATACCAATTTGTTTTAAGTTGAATCTGGTGTAGAAGTCTCTCTTGTTTTCCACTCAACAGGATGCACACAATTCTTGGTTTTAACGAGTCATTCAATAGCCGTCATTTCTGTTGCCTTTGTTTGATTGAGAAGGATGATTGTCAAACGGTGTACAGTGAGGATGATCCTAAAGTGATTCTTCGTGGGAAAGATATGTTTGATATTCATTGCCAGTCTCTTCAGGAAAATCTACAGTTGAAGTCACTGTATGGTTTGAAAAGAAATTCTACACTTAATTCATTGCAGTATTTCCATGTTTGCAATAACTACTCATTTGATATAATGCACGACCTCCTTGAAGGTGTGACTCAGTTCGAGATCAAATTGCTTTTTGGATATCTCACACAACACTACATAACAGAACCGGACCTGCTTTCCAGAATTTATGGTTTTGATTATGGATTTTTAGAACGAAAAAACCGTCCCACTAAGATCATATTGGACAGTGCTGGCAATGGCATTGGTTTGAACTCTATTCAGACATTCTGTCTTGTGAAAAACATCCCAGTTGTTTGGTGACATTATTCCTGCAGGGAGTAGACACTGGAATTTGTTACTGTTGTTACTCCAAATAATGAACATAGTTTTTTCACCTTCTCACTCTGGGTATGACAGTATATTTAAATAATTTGATCGTTGACCACCACAAATTATTTAAGCACTTGTATCCACACAGAAACTTGATACAGAAGCATCATTTTATGATACATTATCCATCTTCTATAAGGAAAATTGGCCCTTTGTTATATGTCTGGAGTATGAGGTTCGAGGCTAAGCAAAGGTGTTTAAAGATTATTTAAAAAATTTCAAAAACATAACCAATCACTAGCTAAAAGGATCAGATGGCCATTGCTTGTCACTGGGAAACCTTCACCCTTGAACAGAAGGAATATGGGCCAATAAAATAATTTTCTATTAAGAGATGAAAATCTGGTCAACAGTGAAATGCTTGAAATCTATTGTCAAAAGATGTTTCTCAACAAGTTGGGTTAAAGCTGATGATAGTGTAGAGTACAAAGCTGGACTTGTTGTTTGCAGTACAATGGAGGAAGACATGCCTGTCTTTTGTCAAATAATTGATGTACTTCTGGCTTGAAGGTGACATTTTTGTATTGACACACAAGCTATTTACAGAGAACTTTGATGAACATCACCACGCATTCACCATCATCAAAGTACATTAACTGAGAGGTGTAATACAAATAACTGAGCTTAAATTTCACAAAACTGTTTGATATTCAAATAAACATGGTGCTGCAGATGAGTTTATATATTATACCTTCATGTATGATGTTTTAATTGA
>NW_026550323.1:0-2282 GCF_027596085.1 Anoplopoma fimbria | reverse complement strand
CACTTTTGGGGTATTTTAAGGCTGAAACGTGTTTTTGCAGCAGAAAAGCTGTAAATGCATATAAAAGTGATGAAAGTATCATGTTTTCATGAAAACACAAGGAAACTTGTTATTATGAGTCCAGAGGCCCTTACATGAAGAAACTCATGTAAAGTATGGTTTCCTGTCAGAAAAGACACTTTTGGGGTATTTTAAGGCTGAAACGTCTTTTTGCAGCAGAAAAGCTGTAAATGCATCTAAAAGTGATGAAAGTATCATGTTTTCATGAAATCACTAGGAAACTTGTTAAAATAAGTCCAGGGGCCCTTACTTTTAGAAACTCATGTAAAAGTATGGTTTCCTGTCAGAAAAGACACTTTTGGGGTATTTTAAGGCTGAAACGTCTTTTGGCAGCAGAAAAGCTGTAAATGCATCTAAAAGTGATGAAAGTATCATGTTTTCAAGAAAACATAAGGAAACTTGTTATCATGAGTCCAGAGGCCCTTACTTGAAGAAACTCATGTAAAGTATGGTTTCCTGTCAGAAAAGACACTTTTTGGGTATTTTAAAGGCTGAAACGTCTTTTTGCAGCAGAAAAGCTGTAAATGCATCTAAAAGTGATGAAAGTATCATGTTTTCATGAAATCACAAGGAAACTTGTTATTATGAGTCCAGAGGCCCTTACTTGAAGAAACTCATGTAAAGTATGGTTTCCTGTCAGAAAAGACACTTTTGGGGTATTTTAAGGCTGAAACGTCTTTTTGCAGCAGAAAAGCTGTAAATGCATCTAAAAGTGATGAAAGTATCATGTTTTCATGAAAACACAAGGAAACTTGTTATTATGAGTCCAGAGGCCCTTACTTGAAGAAACTCATGTAAAGTATGGTTTCCTGTCAGAAAAGACACTTTTGGGGTATTTTAAGGCTGAAACGTCTTTTGCAGCAGAAAAGCTGTAAATGCATCTAAAAGTGATGAAAGTATCATGTTTTCAAAACACAAGGAAACTTGTTATTATAAGTCCAGGGGCCCTTACTTGTAGAAACTCATGTAAAGTATGGTTTCCTGTCAGAAAAGACACTTTTAGGGTATTTTAAGGCTGAAACGTCTTTTGGTGCAGAAAAGCTTTTTAAAGCTGTAAATGCATCTAAAAGTGATGAAAGTATCATGTTTTCATGAAAACACAAGGAAACTTGTTATTATGAGAACACCCTTAGCAGAAGAAACTCATGTAAAGTATGGTTTCCTGTCAGAAAAGACACTTTTGGGGTATTTTAAGGCTGAAACGTCTTTTTGCAGCAGAAAAGCTGTAAATGCATCTAAAAGTGATGAAAGTATCATGTTTTCATGAAAACACAAGGAAACTTTGTTATTATGAGTCCAGAGGCCCTTACTTGAAGAAACTCATGTAAAGTATGGTTTCCTGTCAGAAAAGACACTTTTATGGTATTATAAGGCTGGAACGTCTTTTGGCAGCAGAAAAGCTGTAAATGCATCTAAAAGTGATGAAAGTATCATGTTTTCATGAAAACACAAGGAAACTTGTTATTATGAGTCCAGAGGCCTTTGAAGAAACTCATGTAAAAGTATGGTTTCCTGTCAGAAAAGACACTTTTGGGGTATTTTAAGGCTGAAACGTCTTTTTGCAGCAGAAAAGCTGTAAATGCATCTAAAAGTGATGAAAGTATCATGTTTTCATGAAATCACAAGGAAACTTGTTATTATGAGTCCAGAGGCCTTACTTGAAGAAACTCATGTAAGTATGGTTTCCTGTCAGAAAAAACACTTTTGGGGTATTTAAGGCTGAAACTCATGTAAAGTATGGTTTCCTGTCAGAAAAGACACTTTTGGGGTATTTTAAGGCTGAAACGTCTTTTGGCAGCAGAAAAGCTGTAAATGCATCTAAAAGTGATGAAAGTATCATGTTTTCATGAAAACACAAGGAAACTTGTTAAAATGAGTCCAGAGGCCCTTACTTGAAGAAACTCATGTAAAGTATGGTTTCCTGTCAGAAAAGACACTTTTGGGGTATTTTAAGGCTGAAACGTCTTTTGGCAGCAGAAAAGCTGTAAATGCATCTAAAAGTGATGAAAGTATCATGTTTTCATGAAAACACAAGGAAACTTGTTAAAATAAGTCCAGAGGCCCTTACTTGAAGAAACTCATGTAAAGTATGAATTCCTGTCAGAAAAGACACTTTTGGGGTATTTTAAGGCTGAAACGTCTTTTTGCAGCAGAAAAGCTGTAAATGCATCTAAAAGTGATGAAAGCATCATGTTTTCATGAAAACACAAGGAAACTTGTTA
>NW_026550322.1:2500-6054 GCF_027596085.1 Anoplopoma fimbria | reverse complement strand
CATGCTGTACTGTCATGACTCTGCTGAAGCACACATATTCTATAATTAGTTTTGAAGGCTGTTTTGTGTTAAAGAACAATAGCAACAGTGTTTCAGTAAATGTAATGATGAGAACATACGGTATATCTCCTGCAATTAAACTTTTTACAGCATGAGTACAGTTTTAGAACTTAATTATACTTGTAATGAAACTCAGTTGTCAGTTCAGGGTTTTTCTATTTTTTCTAAACTAAGTGTTAGCAAACTCTTTCAGAATTTGGGTAAAAAATGGGGGCAGTGATTTACATAGACACAGCTCTAATATCACCAAGCATGTGGTTAGCATGGCTGAGATATCTTACCAGAATAGTTAAAAGGTCACCACAACACACATGACAAGTTAAGAATATTTCACACATGTTCTTTGTCTCAGCCATTTACTGTTTGTGGACAATACACCACATATTACCATCTCTCACCTGTTATGACAAGTATTATATCCTTTTGCTTGTGTTTCCAGATATTGAAACTGCACTGACAGGTCAAAATCATTGGCAGGTTAGTTGTAAACTCTTCCACTACAACAAATAAATGTAGTTGTCTCTGGAAGCTTGGGCTATTCTTACCATGAAGTGATAAAGGCTATAGAAATAGAGTGGCAAAGTAAGACTAACAAACAACAACTATGCTGAAAGTTGCCATTTTTCTGTGAAAATGTTGCATTTCTTCTGCTAGATGTGTTGCTGGTGGGAAAAGTAAAAGTCACACCAGAGAGAATCCAGTGCTTACCTTTGTACTGTATCTGTATTTGACTCATAGCAGACTGAACCACAAATGTACCCAACTGCCATCTAAGATATCATCCATGGACAATGGAATAGTTATTGGCATCAACGTCCGTTGCAAGGGATTCTCGCGGAGATGGGGCCAGAATGGTCTTTGAATGTGTTTGAGTCTTAAATAAATTTGATGGATAGGGCTAACAGCAACACACATTAAATTACTACAGTAAGGCACAGCCATAAAGGTTACTAAAAATGACTTTTTACTTAAAGATATTGCATTATTTAAACGTTGTCTTACTATACAAATTAACTATATGCATGAAAATAGAACGCAAAAGTGACAGTAGAAACCTGTATTTACCCTCATTCCTAAATCCATATGTTGTAAAATCAAGATAACTTGCTTTTGCTCAGATCCCTGACTGCTGTAGGGATAAAGTATCTCTTACAGCGTATCCTTATGGATAATATGACAACTGTCACTCACAACCTGAGGCCTCTAAACACTGGCATCGGCCAGTCTGACAGCCCTGGCTAATATTTTCTCAGCAGTTTAAAAGTTCCTGCAATAACGGCTTTGCACAACTTGTGTGTTAAGGTTGTTAAGCCATGGAAAAATATTGAGAATTAATATTTGAATGCTGTCTGATTAACATAGACTGATTGTAGTACAACCATAGGATAAAACCATCCATTCAGGAAAACTTAACACAAAACTTTATGGATGATTGTTTAGGAATGCTTTGATTATATGGATGGGGTTTTTATTGACATTGAGCTCCAGGAGTTTCTGGAGAAGGTGGAGTGAAATCACTGAATAAAAGCAGTGCATAGGTTTTAGTTTGTTTGGATATTGGCCAACAAATTGACTATGGTGAGAGAGACATTGTCCATGTCCCTATGTGCTTAGTAAGCAAACTACAAGGCGACCAGCTCATCACCTAGTACAAGCTCAGAGAGTTGCTCACAGCTGTCTCTTTAGAGATTTATGGAATCCCTTTCAGCTTGTCTACACACACAGAGGCTAATCAGGGACAGACAACTAACTTCTCTTTCTGGACAATATACAGTTATAAAGATTTCAGTATAAGTTTGATATAGGAGGAAGGCACTGATTATTCACATTTCCTCATCACACCTGGTTTAACATTTGGAAATGTATCCAGTTACGTATGCATGCTTTTCAGCCAGAGTTCAAGCTGTAGCCGAAGGTCATTTAAACAAGCTTAGCTAGCTGTGTTGGCATGCCAGTGTATGCTACGTTGCAACTCCACAACCCGACTTGCTTGTGGCTGCCCTGTCAGGGAACCCCTACATTTGTGGTAAATGTCAGCTTTTACCTTCAATGCACTGGTATCACAAGTGGGGTTTACTGTATATGATCAAAGCCACAACTGCATGATTGCTTTTGGCTATTAATTGCATAGGAAACAAGGTCTGACTAAGCATAAGGTTCATAGCTGTGAATTATTCGAAAAAACTCATCATTGGAGTACATTATATTATATTTATCCTGCTGCTTGACCTTCTCTGTTAGCGACCTATTAGCCGTGGTTTTTAAACATCTTTGAAGTAATGCATTTCACATCTTTTCCACTGCGGCACATTCACGGTTGGAGGACTGAAGTATAGCGCCACAACACCGTTTCCCAGTGCTCTCAGCTGGAAAAGCAGCAGCGCGAGGAACTCCCATCTCTCTGGGTGTCAGTCAGATTGCAGTTTATAGGAAATGACACATGAGCTGGCCACATGCTGTGCCTGCTTGGTGGGATAAAGGCAAATGTCTAAAACCCCTTGCACCTTAATGTGATTTGATTTAGAGTGCAACAGGCTCTTACAGCTCACAGATAATTATAATAGGATTATGGTGCCCAGAAATGTGGGCTTCTTAGACCCTAGACTGTGAAAAAAACACAGCTTTGTCAGCTGTCCGACAAAAGAACCGAGGCAATTGAATTGTATCGATGGTGTCCAAGGCTCTGACTCTGCTGTTTTAATCATTCATAAGAGAGGGTTATTTCAGAAAAGCTGAAATCTCTTAAGTGCTTAGACTTTATAGAGTATAGCTTATCAAGGAGTAAAAGAAGTGTGCAAAATACATGTTTGGGGCTTGATGTTTGCACTCTGAATAATGAACACACTCTAAGTATGCCACCCAGTCTGTCCCAGTCATAACGTACAAAAATATATGCATTTATTCCTGAAACTTTCCACGGATTTGTTTATTTGTAGTTTCAAAGTATATGCAAATATGACATTGGTATCTTTCATCCAGTAGCACTGCAGTTCTTTATTTACAGCTAGCTCATCATGCTGCAGTAAGGACAAGCCTGGGTCTGATGAAATTAATTGGGTTAAAGCAAAATGTAAGTGTATTTTCTCTTGCTGAGTGGACAAAACTGACTTGCAGCGCTGGAAATGTCAATAATTAAGCACTGGCATGGCAAAACCTTCTAGGTTCACAGCTTGCATCTTCGCTCTATTTGATCTTCAAGGCTGGTGCGGTCTGGCATCGTCAGTCTTTATTGTGGGTTCAGGGAGGATTCCCATGACTGAACCCCTCCTTCTAAAGTCTTTCCTTCTTCCCAGCTTACTTGGGCCTGGGCCTGGCAGGAGGCTGAGATCTGCCTTTGCGTCAACCCTCTGAAGGTGCCCCCACACTTAACGTATTTCTCCTGCTGCACTGAGACATCTCTGAGCTTTACACACACACACACACACACACACTCACACACACACACACACACACACACACACACACACACACACACACACACACACACACACACA
>NW_026550321.1:0-4691 GCF_027596085.1 Anoplopoma fimbria | reverse complement strand
TTTTATGACTTTTTTCAACATACTATACTATGACTTTTTTATGACTTTTTTCGACATACTATACTATGACTTTTTGATGACTTTTTTCAACATACTATACTATGACTTTTTGATGACTTTTTTCAACATACTATACTATGACTTTTTTATGACTTTTTTCGACATGCTATACTATGACTTTTTGATGACTTTTTCAACATACTATACTATGACTTTTTTATGACTTTTTTCAACATGCTATACTATGACTTTTTTTCAACATACTATACTATGACTTTTTTATGACTTTTTTGCATACTATGCTATGACTTTTTATGACTTTTTTCGACATACTATACTATGACTTTTTTATGACTTTTTTCAACATACTATACTATGACTTTTTTATGACTTTTTTCGACATACTATACTATGACTTTTTGATGACTTTTTTCAACATACTATACCATGACTGTTTAATGACTTTTTTCAACATGCTATACTATGACTTTTTTCGACATACTATACTATGACTTTTTTATGACTTTTTTCGACATACTATACTATGACTTTTTGATGACTTTTTTCAACATGCTAAACTATGACTTTTTTCAACATACTATACTATGACTTTTTTATGACTTTTTTCGACATACTATACTATGACTTTTTGATGACTTTTTTCAACATACTATACCATGACTGTTTAATGACTTTTTTCAACATGCTATACTATGACTTTTTTCGACATACTATACTATGACTTTTTTATGACTTTTTTCAACATACTATACTATGACTTTTTATGACTTTTTTCAACATACTATACTATGACTTTTTGATGACTTTTTTCAACATGCTATACTATGACTTTTTTCAACATACTATACTATGACTTTTTTATGACTTTTTTCGACATACTATACTATGACTTTTTTATGATTTTTTCAACATACTATACTATGACTTTTTTATGACTTTTTCTGACATACTATACTATGACTTTTTGATGACTTTTTTCAACATACTATACTATGACTTTTTTATGACTTTTTTCAACATACTATACTATGACTTTTTTATGACTTTTTTCAACATACTATACTATGACTTTTTTGAATTTTTCAACATGCTATACTATGACGTTTTTCAACATACTATACTATGGCTTTTTTATGACTTTTTTCAACATGCGATACAATTACTTTTTTATGACTTTTTTCGACATGCTATACTATGACTTTTTTATGATTTTTTTGACTTTTTCAACATGCTATACTATGACTTTTTTATGACAGACTTACTATACTTTTTGATGACTTTTTGATGAAAATATGACTTTTTCAACATGCTATACTATGACTTTTTTATGATTTTTTCAACATACTATACTATGACTTTTTTTCAACATACTATACTATGACTTTTTGAAGACTTTTTCAACATACTATACCATGACTGTTTAAGGACTTTTTCAACATGCTATGCTATGACTTTTTTTGACATGCTATACTATGACTTTTTTATGATTTTTTTCAACATACTATGACTTTTTTATGACTTTTTTCGACATACTATACTATGACTTTTTGATGACTTTTTTCAACATACTATACCATGACTGTTTAATGACTTTCTTCAACATGCTATACTATGACTTTTTCAACATACTATACTATGACTTTTTTATGACTTTTTTCGACATGCTATACTATACTTTTTGATGACTTTTTTCAACATGCTTATGACTTTTTTCAACATACTATACTATGACTTTTTTATGACTTTTTTTCAACATGCTATACTATGACTTTTTATGACTTTTTCAACATACTATGACTTTTGATGACTTTTTTCAACATACTATACTATGACTTTTTTCACTTTTTTTTCGACATACTATACTATGACTTTTTTATGACTTTTTTTCAACATACTATACGATGACTATGATTTTTTTTCAACATACTATACTATGACTTTTTAGACTTTTTTCAACATACTATACTATGTCTTTTTTCAACATACTATACTATGACTTTTTTATGACTTTTTTCAACATACTATACCATGACTGTTTAATGACTTTTTTAACATGCTATACTATGACTTTTTTCGACATACTATACTATGACTTTTTTATGACTTTTTTCACATACTATACTATGACTTTTTGATGACTTTTTTCAACATACTATACTATGACTGTTTAATGACTTTTTTCAACATGCTATGCTTTGACTTTTTTGGACATACTATACTATGACTTTTTTATGACTTTTTTCAACACGCTATACTATGACTTTTTTATGACTTTTTTCAACATAATATACCATGACTGTTTAATGACTTTTTTCAACATGCTATACTATTGACTTTTTTATGACTTTTTTTCAACATACTATACTATGACTTTTTCAACATACTATACTATGACTTTTTGAAGACTTTTTTCAAACATACTAGACTGTTTAATGACTTTTTTCAACATAATATACTATGACTTTTCAACATACTATATTATGACTTTTTTATGACATTTTCGACATACTATACTATGACTTTTTTATGATTTTTTTCAACATACTATACTATGACTTTTTGTGATTTTTTTCAACATACTATACTATGACTTTTTTATGACTTTTTTCAACATACTATACTATGACTTTTTTATAACTTTTTTCAACATACTATACTATGACTTTTTGATGACTTTTTTTCAACATACTATACCATGACTGTTTAATGACTTTTTCAACATGCTATACTATGACTTTTTCAACATACTATACTATGACTTTTATGACTTTTTTCCAACATACTATACTATGACTTTTTTATGACTTTTTTCAACATGCTATACTATGACTTTTTCAACATTGATATACTATACTATGATATTTTTATATACTATGACTTTTTTTCAACATGCTATACTATGACTTTTTGATGACTTTTTTCAACATACTATACTTTGACTTTTTTGACTTTTTATACATGACTATTCTATGACTTTTTTCAACATGCTATACTATGACATTTTTATGACTTTTTTCAACATACTATACTATGACATTTTTATGACTTTTTTCAACATGCTAAACTATGACTTTTTCAACATACTATACTATGACTTTTATGACTTTTTTCAACATACTATACTATGACTTTTTTATGACTTTTTTTTCCAACATACTATGACTTTTTGAATGACTTTTTTCATACTATACCATGACTGTTTAATGACTTTTTCAACATGCTATACTATGACTTTTTTATACTATGACTTTTTATGACTTTTTTCGACATACTATACTATGACTTTTTTATGACTTTTTTTTCAACATACTATACTATGACTTTTTTATGACTTTTTCAACATGCTATCTATGACTTTTTTCAACATACTTTTTGACTTTTTTATGACTTTTTCAACATACTATACTATGACTTTTTTATTACTTTTCGACATACTATTATGACTTTTTGATGACTTTTTCGACATACTATACTATGACTGTTTGAAAACTCATTTCAACATACTATACTATGTCTTTTTTATTGAAAAGTCATTATAGTGTGATGACATACTATACTATGAAAAAAATCGAAAAAAATTTTATCAGCATGTCGAAAAAGTCATGACTGTTTAATGACTTATGTCAAAATGTCATAAATGACATAGTTTTTTCAACATACTGTCATCAAAGACTTTTTTATGACTTTTTTCGAAAAACTATACTATGACTTTTTGTATTTTTTGTCAAAATGCTATACTATGACTTTTTTAAAAGATTTTTATGTTCCAAAATACTATACTATGAAAAAAACATACTGTATTGCACTTTTTGAAAACTTTTTTCAACATACTATACCATGACTGTTTAATGACTTTCTTCAAATCATGCTATACTAATGTTTTCAACATACTAAAAGTCACTTTTATGACTTTTCGAAAATGTAATAAAATGACTTTTTTATGATTTTGAAAACATACTATACTATGAATTTTTGAAAAAATTTCAACATCATATACATGTCTGTTAAATGACTTTTCAGCATGCTATACTATGGAAATTCATCAAAAACTATACTATGACTTTTATGAAAAGACATACTATACTATGACTTTTTTATGACTTTTTTCAACATACTATACTATGACTTGTTGACTTTTTTGACATACTATACTATGACTTTTTGATGAAAATCATAAAAAGTCATAGTTAGTATGTTAAAAAAAATCATAAAAAAGTGATAAGTATATAACATGTCGAAAAAAGTCATAAAAGTCATAGCAACATGTCGAAAAAAGTCATAAAAAAAAGTCATAAGTCATCATGAATAATAGTATAAATTGAAAAAATTAAATCGTAAATAGTATGTTGAAAAAAGTCATAAAAGTCATAGTATAGTATGTTGAAAAATCATAAAAAAATCGTAGTATAGCGTACTGAAAAAAGTCATAAAAGATCATAGTATAATATGTCGAAAAAAAATTATGAAATATAACATGTTGAAAAAATCATTAAATGTCATGGTATAAGTATGTTGAAAAATCATCAAAAAATAATAGTATAGTATGTTGAAAAGAAGTCATTAAACAGTGTTATAATATGTTGAAAAAATCTTCAAAAAATCATAATATATGTCGAAAAAAGTCATAAAGTCATGAAAGTATGTCGAAAAAAGTCATAAAAAAGTCATGT
>NW_026550320.1:0-10354 GCF_027596085.1 Anoplopoma fimbria | reverse complement strand
AAAGACATTAAATGTTAGCGAACGTATAAAGAAAACTTACCAGTAACAACATAATATCGAAAATATATTGCCCATGTCACCAACTAATATCGCTTAATAATGATAGCAGAACAATCCGTAAGGTACCTCTTCCAATATCGGGACATTCTGAAAATTAAAGCCCTATGCAATCCTATTCATGAGCCTATTTACCTGTAATACGAGATTAGATTTAAAAGGAAAGAATATCAGATTAGACTAATTTCACTTCAGACTAATAGCAGACCACTCAGAAAGAAAGTGGGACATTCAGATGTAGAATTTCAGAATTAAAGCTCTTTAAAATCTCATTCATGAGCAAACTTCCCTCGTATTTTAGATTATATTTAAAAATAAATAGTTACAAACTAATTTCCCTTCAGATTAATTACAATGTCAGAGTGTAGCTCAGATAATATCTGGACATTCTGATGTAGAATTTAAAATGTAAAGCCCTTTAATAGAAGATATCTTCCCTCTAAAACCAGGTTAGAATTAAAAGGAGTTGGCTTATTGTCCCAACTATTACCAAAACCAGTTCATTAAGAGGAAGTTTTTCAATTTCATTACATTTTTTCTTGGAATACAATTTGCATGCAGTATTATTCTTTAAATGTAATATGTTTCATGTGGTATTCATTTCGTTTCATTTATTAATGTATTGATCCATTTGTGTTTTAATGAGGTGACTTTTGCTTTCACTTCTTCACAGTAGTACATGGTCACAAACAACACAGGCCTATACTCATAATTACCTTCGTGGCACATCGGACAACATTGTCCATCTCTTGTCTGATATTCTTTTGGTGAACAGCAGAGTCCTGGAGTCATGAACATGGCGACAAAGCCTATTGAACAAAACGTTACGTTAATTTATTTCCGTGTTTGTGAGGGTTAAAGGCTGCTGTAAGATACTCACCAAAGACAGTCAGCGTCGGAAACATGATGACACATTCTAGAACAGCGTCTCGTTACGTTCTGGCGACAATAGTGCCATTTTCTGGTGATAGTCAAAGCAAACAACTAGGTTTAGTTTAGTTTAGTTAGCAGTAGCGAGTGTTTTCAGGAAATCCCCAAAATACCAGAAAGGTCGGTTCCCCAAAGGCTCAAAAGTCGCAGCAGGCGGGACTTGTAACCTGAATTGCTCCGTGCGCTACTGCGGTCAGGCCAGCCCTCACGTTGTAGTGCTGTTCGTGTATACACCAGACATTACGGTAAGAGCGACTTCAAAATAAGAGCAACGCTCCGGTGAACGTGGTGAGACATGTCCCAATCGGTTGTCATAAAATAAAACAAGATAATCCTTTATTAGTCCCGCAGCGGGGACATGTACAGGATTACAGCAGCATATAGTATAGTGCAAACAAGAGACAGTTAAAAAAAAATAAAAGATAAAAGAGGTAAAGCTAGGTTAGAAGATTAAAATGGACGAGCTGCTATCAATAGCATCAGCTGGTTAGTTAATGGCGTCACGTAAATGAACCGATCATTTTAACCTCAGTGTGATCTGATCAGGTCCCTTGTCTCCCGTTGCTGGTCCTCTAGTCTCCATGTCAAAAAAATAATCAACTTCACCGGCACGCAATGCATCTTGGGCCGTGAAGGCTCCATCAGTTGCATCCTCCCAATCTGGGAAAAGTAGGCTGCATTTGTCGGCCGCATTAGGAGGAGTCTTCGAAATGGGACAGCCCCGTCGCGGCCGCTGTGACGTAATCGGTCTACAAATACACCCTCTGAAGGATGCAGCCGCTGGATTGGGACACAGCTTAAAGAGTGAGTAAAAAAACACCCTAAATATGTTTAGAACTACAAATGAACTTTGAATGTTTTTTATTTTTTTATTTTGCCATTGAAATAGGCCATCACTTCTTAAAATAACGTCATGACTTTAATGCTTTGTATAGACCCACATTACATCAATCAATTTTGTCCTGTATTGTTAAATGTTAGAATATCAAATTTAATCAAAAGACTGTTATGTGGGTGGAATTGCTAGCACTACGTCCAACCCTCCTCCTTCATCCGGGCTTGGGACCGGCAAAGTGACCAAAAGCGACACTCTGGCAGAGTTACTTAAGAGGTTCTTAAGTTTGGTTTAGTTTCTAACCTTATGCTCCACTTAGGAGTCTATAACAAGTCACAGTAAAACATGAACATTTTTTGCCATAACTATAACATTTAAAAAATAATAATTGTATAGACGGTTTTAACTTTACAACATTAACAATCTCAATGGACCAAAAAGAGACAATAGAAAAAACTGTCAATGGCAATGTGAGAAAATGATGTTAACTAGTCTGGCCCTAATTCAGGTAATTCAGGTTCATTGTTTTTTTTTTTTTCAGATCCACACACACACACACACACACACACAGGAGTCTGCTAAAGCGATCTGCTCCACGACCAAGAGTGAGGATAGGACCGGATATAAAAACAGGATGGAGCCATTCTGTCAGATGTCCGAGGGCGCTGGCGGGAAAAAAAGAGGCTGTGTTTTATTGTGAATGATGCACAGCTGACTAGATTGAATTCCACTGGAGAGATTTCACGTGACAAATAGAAATAAATTATTGAAACATTGGTGAAGAAAAAGAAGACACATTAAATAAGATGTTAAAACGTTTTGAATGAAATGGTGCAGCCTGTTTGAGACATCTACATGTTGTAAACAACATTAACATATGGGGCCGACATACCTCATGTTTTTTTTGATGATAATCTGCCTGAGCTGTTGGCTTTGCATCACTGCTGCATCACTAATGCCACCTGGTGGAGGGAGTTAACTTAGAAGCTTAGATATTTGAAGAAAGTAAGAACCAAATTTGGGTGCAACACAAACAGGAGAAAAAAACACCATCAAAACAAAACAAAAGGAAAAACCCAGCACAAAAAAAAAAAGAGTAAATGACTAAAGCACAAAAACACTTAGAAAACAGACCGGTCTTCAGCTGTGATTTACACCCAACAGAGTCTGGTGACCTGACTCCCAGGGAGCACTGCTCCACAGTCTGAGAAACAGGACAGAAGACAGACAGTCCCCTCAAGTTTTCTGTCTTGAACGAGGCCTTAGTTCAGAGGACCTGAGGCGCCGAGCAGAGCTATATGACCTGTGTAGATTACTCATACATTAAGGAGCAACTATTCAAAGCCTTGTAGATGAAGAGGAAGATCTTGAAATGGATCCTTCATTTAATTGGGAGCCAGTGAAGTGAGACCAGAATTGTGATGTGAGAGCAATATGAGGTCTTGGTAAGTAGTCTTGCTGAAGTCTTTTGGACTAACTGCCATGATTAAGACAGGAACAAAGAGCATTACAGTGGTCCAAGTGGGCTGACACCAAATCATGGATAACCATGTCAAACTGCTGGAAAGATAACAGTGGGCACATTTCTTTTGCAAAATTCCTCCGGTGAGGAGTCTGTCTTGACTGAACTGTCTGTCGACGTATTAATCCAATTTTTGCTGTTAGTCAAAAGGGACACCAAGTTTTTTTGCAAAAGGTTTTCCATTAGTGGCCAATTAATCTATAGGTGTTGGAGGATGTTAGTAGGGCGCTGGTCTGGGGCGAAAACCAAAACCTCAGTTTAACTGTGATGTGATGGTCACAGTGTATGTGAGTTGTGTATCATCAGAGTAGCAATGATAAAACACAACCAAATTGACAGATTAAGGGCCCTGAGGAGAGCATTTGTAAAAAAAGAAAAAAGAAAAAATGGTCTGAGAATTGACCTCTGAGGAAGCCTGCAACTTAAAGGAAAATCTTTCTAGAAAAACAGCATCAATACAAAGGGAAAACACCCCAACATCCCTGTAATCCTCATGCTCCATTTTATTGATACCACTTTCCATGTCCCCCCCATTTTCACTGCTGACATCCGTTGTGTATGTCGAGACATTGGAGCATCAGATGTTCGCCTGTTCCTGTTTTTGGATGAGAGAGGAGGAACACACACCAGTGTGGTAGAGGTGCTGACCACAGGGAAGATGAAAGTGCTCTCCATTACCCTGAAGAAGACGGTCACGTAGAATCTTTAGTTAACTATGAAATCATTTGTTTGAACATCACAGCTACGAGTGTCAGACTACTCTCCTGTTTTGTAACTGATACAACGTTCTCTATCAGAGTTACCTATACAGTGGTGAGGTTGAGGTCCTTGTCAGGGGCATGCTATATAAGGCTGCCAGTAATCACCCAGCAGTGTTGCTGCCAGGACCACATGCTGCCCCGACGCCATTGTTTGAGGAGATGTTTCATGTTTCTTTGTTAATTGTTGGTGGAAGAAACACCTGGCTGGTCTGCACATAACCTCTGTGTCAAGCCTCCTACTTTTAAACTCCGGCCGCTACGTGGCCATCCTAACACCTAGCTATTACAGATTTATCAATTATCTTCATACAGTCATAAACTAATGGGATGATAAATATGAGTGGCTAGTGACAACCATTTTGTTTCATAGTGTCTGTATTTATTTATTTTGAAAATGTTAGTAAAACAACAAAACAAGATTAATAAATAAAATCAACAGATAATATGACAAACTGTCAATCAAAAAATTCTCATTCACAACCACCCATCAGGAGTCTATCTGTGACATTGATATGGACTAGCAGAGCCAGGCATCATACAGCGGATCCTGATAAAAGAACCACACTTCTCTCCCACTTCTCTATCCACTGTCACCCCAGATTCAATTCAATTCAATTAAATTGATTTTGTATAGCCAATAATCACAAATTACAAATTTGCCTCAGAGGGCTTTACAATCTGTACACATGCAACATCCTCTGTCCCGGAACCCTCACATCGGCACAGGAAAAACTCTAAAAAAAAAAAGAAACCTCTTTACAGGGAGAAAAAAGGAAGAAACCTGTGGGAGAGCGACAGAGGAGGGATCCTTCTCCCAGGATGGACAGAATGCAATAGATGTCATGTGTACAAAATGAACAGCATAACAGAGATACAACACATTCAATGCATATGACATAAATGATTCATATAATAAGAGTAGTAAGCATTAAGACTACTTATAATAACAGCAGCAATTATCATAGTAAAATTATAATTATGAAATAGGGATAGTAATGCGATTAATAATAATAATCAAAGTAGCAGTGGGTGTCAGACTGACGAGACAAAAGTTGAATTTTTTGGAAGGTGTGCGTCCCGTTACATCTGGCGTAAAACTAACACAGCATTTCATAAAACCAACATCATACCACCAGTCAAACATGGTGGTGGTAGTGTGATGGTCTGGGGCTGCTTTGCAGCTTCAGGACCTGGACCTGTGTCCCAATTCTGCTCTCTACCAGAAAATCCTGAAGGAGAATGTCCGGCCATCAGTTCGTGACCTCAAGCTCAAGCGCACTTGGGTTATGCAGCAGGACAATGATCCGAAACACACCAGCAAGGCCACCTCTGGATGGCTCAAAAAACACAAAATGACGGTTTTGGAGTGGCCTAGTCAAAGTCCGGACTTAAATCCGATTGAGATGCTGTGGCCATTTATGCTCGAAAACCATCCAATGTGGCTGAATTAAAAAAATTCTGCAAAGACGAGTGGGCCAAAATTCCTCCACAGTGATGTGAAAGACTCATTGCCAGTTATCGCAAACGCTTGATTGCAGTTGTTGCCGCCAAGGGTGGCACAACCAGTTATTAGGTTTAGGGGGCAATTACTTTTTCACATAGAGCCAGGTAGGTTTGGATAGCTTTTTTCCCTGAATGAATTAAATCATCATTTAAAAACTGCGTTTTGGATTTACTCGAGTTATCTGTATACATGCAATATATGTCATATGTACAGAAACACTTTAGAAAGCCACCATAAAAAGCAAGTCCATTCATTTACTGATGACTGTTGGGCTGGATGGCCTCCCTTCCAATGGAATGTCAGGAACTGTGATGCCGCTGTATCACCACAACCTGGCTGGATTCTGGAGATCCAGATGGAGCCATTCTGTCAGATGGTTGAGTTCTGGCGGGAAAAAAAGAGGCTGTGTTTTATTGTAAATGATGAACAGCTTACTAGATTGAATTTCACTGGAGAGATTTCACGTGACAAATAGAAATAAATGATTGAAACGTTGAAGAAAAAGAAGACACATTAAAGCTAGGGTGGGTCATTTCTTTACTGTAATATTTGGCAAAACTGTCCTAATAGCCAGTCAGCTATATGTAGGTGAAGTGCTCTGAGAATATCTGCTCATAACTTTGCTCTCCCCTGCCTCTGTGGGCCGCACCCAAAAATTGCCACCGCTCATGTACACTTTGACCAATCAGAGCGAGGCTCCGATTCTCCGTTCTTATTGGCTGTGGGACTGTCCGGTCACCTTGGCAACGACGTTGGTGCGTCCCTGCGTGTTTCGTCTTCCTATCAATGTAACTGAATTCACATGAACGCGCATAACTGACGTTCGGTGGGAGGAGCTACAGCAGGTAGCGTGGCAGGGAGAGGCCAGAGAGCACGCGACGGAATCTCAACGGCTGTTTTCGCCCACCCTAGCTTTAAATAAGATGTTAAAACGTTTTGAATTAAATGGTGCAGCCTGTTTGAGACATCTACATGTTGTAAACAACATTAACATATGGGGCCGACATACTTCTTTTTTTTTTTTTTTTTTGATGATGATAGTCCACCTGAAATACAAAGAAAAGAAACGTATCAGCTAAAAACCATTAGCGACCTCCAATTGAAGGCGATAAAGAGAAACAAATGAGAGAAATTATGTAAAATATAAACCAGTCAAATGAGGGATGCAGAACAAGCACAAACCTTTGATCCCTTTGATCCCAAACCCAGCCCCTGTTAATGTGAATAGTATTAATGCAGCTATAAGAAAGTAATGGTGTCTTGAAGCATCTTCACAGACGACATCACTGGTCATGGTTCCTTCTTTGATCTTTATTTGGGTTTGTGAGCAACTGTCAGAAAAGAGAAATACATTTTTGAAGCCAACTACTCATCACAAAAAAAAAAAAAAACAGATATAGATGAATAAATATAGTGGTCATTTTGTGCCACAGGGCAGAACAAACCCTCCTTTAACAGACAAATACTTACAGAGTCCAAACTGTACAATTCACACCATCAAGTGAAAAATAGCCGGACGGACAGCTTTCACACACTGTGTCCGTTCTGCTGGTTCCTTAGAGAAACAGACAAAGGTTAGATTAATTACACAGGAACCCAACATCCAGTGAACATCCATCAGTTATCAGACTGTGTGTTATCATTGAGGGATTTCTCATGCACACTAGTATCCCAGCTATGATCAGGGTGTATGATGTATAAAGTAAAGAAACTGGAAGAGGTTTCTGTTTACTGCAGCTGATCCTCCATATCGTAGTAGAACATATGGTGATACTCGATGTAATGATGGTCTGCATGCTAAAAGCACCGTGTTTACATGGAGCTGAATAACCAGCTACACCATGTGTTGTGTTACTGTTAGGACAGAAGTGTGCATGTCAACGTACTCAATGTCAGACTGGAGATTTTCTTACCAGGTGCTTTTATCCTGTGACCGGGTTCACACTGCGTATGTTTTTCTGCAGAACTACATCCTGACTCATCCATCAAGGCCTTGCAGAAATATCCATTTACAACATCACAGACTGTGTCTGTTGCTGCTGTGCAGCCCTGTTTGGCAAAGAGGCCGTTACCTAAAAGCCAACAGAATGATAGACATGATATTATTATTAAACAAACATTTATAAATGGTACTAGAGCCAGTGTTTGGTCTGTCTGGGCTACTGTAGAGACATGGCGGTGCAGCATAGCTGACTCCATAAGCTAACAAAAACATGATCCTCATTTAAATGTGATGATTCACAAAATAAATATATATTTATTTTTACATTATATTCCATTTCATAAAATAGATCACCTTAAATGCTACACACTGGACCTTTAGTAATTAATGAAATAATGTGATTATGTGCTACTTGGTGGACTGCTACGGACAAATGGAATGAAATCTGACCCACAGAGCCGCACCCTCTCTGATTGGCCAAACTACCTGAGATACACATAGGAGCTGGCCAATCAGAGCTCCTTTAGCTGCTCTGTGGGTTGAAATGATCCTCATTTAAATGTGATGATTCACTAAAGAAATATATATTTATTTTTACATTATATTCCATTTCATAAAATATATCACTTTTTTTTTTTTACTGCAATTAGTTGTATAACTTTAAATTGTGTTTCAATCAAAAGATTTTCCATATAGCAGTTTTGTCATATTTAAACTGAATAAGGAGGTCTTTGACTAGAGTGAAAGACAGGAGCGTTAATCAGTTCTTTATGGTCATACCTTGGTCACAGGGGGTGCAGGGGTTACATTTATTCTGGCCATTGGGTCTGTTCATAAATGTCCCGTTCACACAGGGGATGCACTGTGTGCCTTCCTGAAGAGTGCAGTTTATCTGAACAACTGAACCTGTTTAAGACAAAAACACACAGTCAACACTCATTTAGCATCAAGGCATGATGGGAAATAACCTTTACAACTAAAGAAGTTAAGATGCTGTACCCGTTAGAGCCAGTAACAATCCTGTTTTAGGTCTTTATTGGGCCTGTCTGTGAAAATAGGAGCTGAATATTCACTAAAGTTCATCTTCTATAAGCTCAGTTTAACTACTGATTTTACATGCTCTCTCTGACTGCAGCTGGTTATTAACTTTCACATCCAGACCAGAATTTACAAACAGTAACTATAACACTATCCTATAACAGTGGGTTTATTGAGATCAACTTCAGGGTGTTTTTTTTTTACGCAGACAGAAACCATATCATAACACATTAATGTAGTAAGAAGGGAGTCAGAAGGATAATTTGTTCTTTACACTGATGGATTCCATTCTCTTTCCACTGTGTGTGTGTGTGTGTGTGTGTGTGTGTGTGTGTGTGTGTGTGTGTGTGTGTGTGTGTGTGTGTGTGTGTGGTGGTATTACAGAGCCTGGTGTTTGCCTCTGCTGATGACTCTCTGTATGAAGGCTCTGAGAACAAAAACCTGTGTAATGCCGATGCCAGATACTGGCTCTCCTCACACAACGTCTCTCTGATGACTGTGAACCTTGTTGTCTGCAACATTTTCAACCTCTTCAGTGTCATATCTGGCATTGCGGTTTATATCTCTTTTTTGTTGAACTTGATATGGCCTGGCTGCTCTCCCTTGTGACATTGTGTCCAGTTTGTGATTTTTGATGAAAATAAATAAATAAACAATAACAACTCATGCCACTGGAGTGTGTATTTTGGGGGAAAACTGGTTTCAACATATTTTACCTAGACAGTGATTCACTGGAGTGTCCAGCCTGCAAGTTGCACTACAATAAATAAATGACATGCTATCTTTAAAGACAGCTAGAACTGTGTGTTCTTCTGGTAACATGGTTTGTGTTACGTCTTTGATTCCTGTCAACCGTGAGATAAGGTAACACCCGGTCAGTTACTGTTGTTAAATGGGTAACGTTCCTTCTAGTTTATTGAGAACAAAGTACAAACGAACAAGGCATACGTACATGTCTGATGCATATAACAAATTAATTATAACTATAAAATAAAAAACATTAAAAAGGGCTGTCTCAAATTAACTTTAGTTAGTAAGGAAAAATGTCTTGTCTTTAACGAGTGGGATTAGTCTTAAAGTAAAGACATTAAATGTTAGCGAACGTATAAAGAAACTTACCAGTGACAACATAATATCGAGAATATATTGCCTATATTTTTCACAAAAAAAATAATTTGATTGTATTCATTGTCAAATCAGTTTCCCCTGGACTGTAGCCAGCTTCCTTTTTCATTTTGGGAGTTATTCCAATTTGTAAAGCCCTCTGAGGCAAATTTGTGATTTAGGGCTATACAAAATAAATGTAACTGAGTTGTCATTGATAACAGACCACAGAGAGAATATCAGGACATTCTTATATCCTTCATGACTTTCAGAGTTCGTCCCATGTCACCAACTAATATCACTTAATAATGATAGCAGAACAATTCGTAAGCTACCTCTTCCTATATCGGGACATTCTGATGTACAGTGGGTACGGAAAGTATTCAGACCCCTTTAAATTTTTCACTCTTTGTTTCATTGCAGCCATTTGCTAAAATCGAAAAAGTTCATTTTTTTTCCGCATTAATGTACACTCAGCAACCCATCTTGACAGAAAAAAACAGAAATGTAGAAAATTTTGCAAATTTATTAAAAAAGAAAAACTGAAATATCACATAGTCTGTGACCATCTGTGACCATTCTTGACTGGCCCAGGAGTTGGCTTATTGTCCCAACTATTACCAAAACCAGTTCATTAAGAGGAAGTTCTTCAATTTCATTA